>NC_061121.1:99705610-99706584 GCF_002878395.1 Capsicum annuum | reverse complement strand
GCCACTACTTATATGGGGTTTATGTTGATATATATACTGACCATAAGAGCTTGCAATATATTTTTAATCAGAAGGATCTAAATTTAAGGCAGCGGAGATGGCTTGAACTATTAAAGGACTATAATGTTGATATCTTGTACCATCCAGGGAAAGCAAATGTGGTAGCTGATGCGTTAAGTTGTAAGGCTATGATGGAGCCTATAGAAAGGCAAGGGATGATTAAAGATCTTCACCAGTTAGCTAGTTTAGGAGTTCGCCTTCTTGAAACTCCAGATAAAGAGCTTATCGTACATAATGCTGCGGAATCTTCATTAGTAGCTGAAGTGAAAGAGAAGCAATATGCAGATCCTATATTATTACAGCTTAAGAAGAATGTTCAGAGTGGTGCGACTAAGGCATTTGAGCTTACACGAGAAGGAGTACTTCAGTGCCAAAATCAATTGTGTGTGTCTGATGTAGACGGGCTAAGAAAGAAGATTATGACAGAGGCATATTGTTCAAGGTATTCCATTCATCTAGGATCAACCAAAATGTATCAAGATTTGAAAGATATGTATTGGTGGAATGAAATGAAGAAGAGCATTGCAGAATTTGTAGCTAAATGTCCAAATTGTCAAAGAGTTAAAGTTGAGCACCAAAAACCCGGAGGTTATATACAATGCATTGATCTTCCAGGCTGGAAGTGGGACATGATCAACATAGATTTCATTATTGGTTTGCCTTGTACATCCCGGAAGTTTGATTCTATATGGGTGATTGTTGATAGGCTTACCAAATCTGCACATTTCCTACCAGTTAGGACCACTTGCACAGTTGAAGAGTATGTGAAGCTGTACATTAAAGAGATAGTCCGATTACATGGAGTGCCAATCTCTATTATATCAGATCGGGGAACCCAATTTACCGCAAACTTTTGAAAGTCTTTTCAGAGGTGTTTGGGAACACAAGTGAAGTTGTACTCAACTTCACTTGTG
>NC_061121.1:99425620-99705510 GCF_002878395.1 Capsicum annuum | reverse complement strand
TATCAGATCGGGGAACCCAATTTACCGCAAACTTTTGAAAGTCTTTTCAGAGGTGTTTGGGAACACAAGTGAAGTTGAGTACAACTTTTCACCCTCAAACAGATGGACAAGCAGAACGTACCATCCAAACACTTGAAGATATGTTACGAGCTTGTGTAATAGATTTTAAGGGCAACTGGGATGATCATTTACCTCTTATTGAGTTTTCCTACAATAATAGCTATCATTCAAGTATCAAAATGGCACCATATGAAGCTTTATATGGAAGGAAGTGTAGATCACCACTAGGATGGTTCAAAGTGGGTGAAACTCTTTTGTTCGTACCGAATCTTGTTTATCAAGCCATAGAGAAGGTTAAAGTAATTCAGCAACGACTGAAAATAGCCCAAAGTCGACACAAGTCATATGCGGATAGTAGAAGGAGAGGGCTAGAGTTTTCTATAGGTGATTGGGTATTTTTGGAGGTATCACTAATGAAAGAGGTAATGAGATTTGGCAAGAAAGGGAAGTTGAGTCCACGTTATATAGGCCCGTATAAGATCACTCAAAGGTTTGGACAAGTTGCATATGAATTAGAGCTACCCCAAGAGCTCTCATCAGTACATCCGGTATTTCATGTGTCAATGCTTCGAAAGTGCATTGGAGATCCATCACATATCACTTCTACTGAGGATGTGCAAGTTGCAGAAGATCTTACCTATGAGGAAGTGCCTATTGCTATTCTAGATCGCTAAGTTAAGAAGATGAGAAATAAAGAGATAGCATCTGTGAAAGTACGTTGGAGAAATCGTCAACGGGAAGAGATTACATAGGAAGCTGACGAAGCAATGAAATCTAAGTACCCTCATTTGTTCAAAGATGAAGAGGAAGTTCAAGAAACGGAGTTAGAACATTAACAAGTAAGTTTTTTTTATATATGCATAGTATTTATTTGATGATGTGAATATTAATGATGGACTTGAACTTGTTTTGGTTGAATAACTACACTAACATTCGAGGATGAATGTCCTAAAGGGGGGGAAGGATGTAACACCCCATATTCAAGTACATGTATTGGCGTATTCAAGTACGTGTATTGGTCATATTTATATGGAATTAATTTTTTTTATTTTATTTATACCGGAATTTGCCCGTCGATGGTTCCATGTGAAGGTTATTGAATAAGCTTTCCAACGATATAAAGATTTCCAAAAATGGATAGGTTTCCGATATAATCAAGCACGTTTGAAACTATAAAACGGTGGCCGGGATATTTGGGAATAGTAAATGTGTAGGAAAATTTCCTGCACACAAACTACTGAGGCCAGCCTAATTTTTGGGTCAACTTTGAACAATCATAACTCCCTTAATATAATGAACTGGGAGAGATGCAACATATGAAAATAATATCTTTGAGTCTTCTTTTCAATTCAATTGGTTTCATCCAAATCCAATAGCTGAGTAAGGAGTTATACTCGTTTTACTTCAGCCTATAAAATAGATTTTTAGGGTCAACTTCAAACGACCATAACTCCTTGTACAGGATGAACTGGGTGGCCTACTTTATATGAAATGAAATCCCTTTGAATTATCCTTCCAACGATACTAATTTCACCCAAATCTGATATCGGAGCAAAGAGTTATGGTCGATCTACTTTACCTTATCAAAACAGTCCACCAAAGGACAGATTTGACATTATTTAACTTTTAAAGGCATTTTGGTCATTTTCTATTTTATTATGGACGGGAATATGTGTATATATACATGTATATGAGTTTAAAAGCTTATTTTCATCATCAATCATTGAGGAAGAACAAACCCTAGCCAAATTTGACCTTTAAATTACTTTTGATTCAACCGTAGAAATTCCAAAGTAATCCGATAACTACGTTTGTCATCTCGAGAGCTTTGAACGGCACCTATTATTTGTGCAAACAGGATTGCATAATCAAAAGGTGAATTCTAATGTATGAATATTGTTTGCCTTTGCTCTTTTCCATATGTATATGTTTGATAAAGGATTATATGTACAATGTACATTGAATAAATACAATGTACACTGCATCAAATGTACAATAAATACAATGTACAATATAGAGTTTAGAGCTCTATATGGAGTCTCCATCAAATGAATATTCATCATATTATGATTCAGGCACTGCATCAGTTTCTTTTTAAACCTCTCCCAGGTCTTATAAAGAGCTTCAGTGGGAAGCTGCCAGAAGTTACTAATCTCATCTCTCAACTGTACCCTCCTGGAAAGTGGAAAGAACCTTTCTAAGAAAGCCTCTTTTAGCTACCTCCAGTTGGTGATAGAGTCTGGAGTCAGCCCATTGAGCCACAATGTCACCTTTTCAGATAGAGACAAAGGAAACAAACTCAAGTGAATGGAATTCTGTCCCACTCCTAGGTCATCAAAAGACTTGTATATAGTGACAAAGTTCACCGAATCCATGTTTGGATCGTCTCCTGGAAGACCAGTAAATAACCCCTTAAGATCAAGGAGTTGAATCATCGTACTGGTAATATTAAATTTAGCTTTGGGTGCTAGAGGTAGAGGATTAATAGCTCCAGTTGCCCCTACTCTATCCATTCCATCTTCATCATTATTTAGATCAAACTATACCAGTTGTCGATCCTACCTCTCCCTAAAGGGACGATTCCTATTTACATTCTGATTCATTGTTGCAGCTAAATTCTCTACACGCCATGGGTTAACAGGATCTAACAAATCATCATCCCCCAAATAATTATCTTCATGATTAGGATAACGCACTGGCTGGTCTTCATTCTGCTGATTAAGTTGAGCTCTAGCCAGAGCGGCTAGTCTTTCAACGTCTTAGGGGTCTGCCATTCTGCCAATTAACTACGGTTCCAAATGTACTAGTAATAATGGTGCACCCGATCTCCGTGTACTTGGAATACATAATAACTACCCTACACATAACAAAAATAACAAATAAAAGTAAAATTAGAGAAACTTGACCAAAGGTCAATTAACAAACACAAACTTAATTGACAACCATATTCCCCAGAAATGGCACCAAAATTTAATATGCCTAAATTACACCTTTCTTACAAAAGAGTAAGTGATCATTGTCAAATATAGAACCCAACTAGGTTGGGTGTCGAATCCCACAGGGAATACTATGTTCACTAATTATTGTGATTGTTATCCGACTATTGATCAAAGGTTCCTGAATAAAAGGGGTTTTAGTTTATGAATTGTATTCTAAATAATTGTAACAGAGTTGTTCCAACTAATGATTCTTTCTGCAAGTCATAATTCAATGATATTAAATAAACTAGAGTCATGGTTACCAAGATGCTTAAACATTTAGGGTTGTAAATCTCTCTTGAGTTCCAATCAATAACTTTAATTGTAAGAGTAGCTAAATTCTATTGTTTACCCATTAGTTTCTCAACCTTAGTGGAAAATTTATTCTTTAATTCTTTCAAACTTAAATAATGTATTGATTATTCAACCATTTTCTCATGTAGGTCAATCCTGTTAAGGTATTTTCCATTAATCTAAAGGTTTAGGCCTTTAGATTCCATGTAAACCCTTTCTTTTCCCAACCAACACTTTTCTATTCGAACAAGTGATGTTCTTGGGCTCACTTTCAAGTGTACAATCAAGAAAATTCATTAAAGTAAAGAAGGGTTTATTCAATATCAATTACCTACAGAAACTCAATTGGAATCACAACCCATATCAACTGTTCAAATCAAGGCTCCCATAACCCTAGTTATAGGATCTTAGCCACTCATCTCCATAGAAGAAAGAGAAAGAATCCTTGTATTATTCATAAATTAATTCAGAATTTACTTACAAAAGTTACAATAATTAGTCCTAGAATCTTCAATAGCAATGAAATGATTCTATCCACAAGTTTAGCTTGATTCATAAATTTCTATAATACAGAGAGTTTCAAAGATGGAAAACTAAGGTAACAATATCCAAGATATAGAATCCTCACTCAATAAAACCCTAATTGGGTATTTATATGCTCCCAGGTTTAGAAGATTTAAAATTTAAACTTAAAAAATGTCGCATCCAAGTTGGCGGTCCAACTGATGGCCCGTTGGAAGTTTGACGGTCCGTTACATGGACCATCACTGAGTGCTTAGGATATCAGGTTCTGTTTAATCCTGATGGTAATCTTGGCAGACCGTTGATAGTCTGACGGTCCATCGCACAGTCTATTGCTAAGACCTCTGAAATCCTCCATTCTGATTAAGCCTAACGACCAAGTTGGTGGTCTGCCGCAAGCTTGATGATCTACCACTTGGTCTGTCGCATGGGTCTTCCACTTAGAACCTTCTGTTTAGCTCTAACGGTGCTTCTGATGGTCCGTTGCATGACTGAAGGTTCATTATTTTAACCGCTAATGACTCTTTTCTACTATTTTCTTGAGTTTTCTCCTTCTGCTAACTCCTTAACTTGAAATCACTCAAATCCACTATTAAATAAAACTTTAGTTGCTTGAAAACACACAACTTTTCTAATAAAAAGATGCAAAATGTTCCATCAAAAGCTAGAACAACATATATTATAATTGAGCTTTTCTGAAGCTGAATACTAAGTTATGATAACTGAGTAACTGATATCTAAAGTTACTAATACTTCATTTACTGATACTGATTGATTGTGTCTAACAGTCCTGATTCTGTAAAATGAACTGAGCTCTAAACTGAAGACTGATACTAAAATTGTGGGAGGTAATCATCTAACCGACATGCCCCAAATCTGAGCTGATAGAGTTCCAACCTATGAACCCAGTTGGAAGGGTGCTAATATCGTACCATGGATACTAACACTAGAAAACCAGGATGCCAACCCTAACTAACGGGTGACACATAGGCGGAGCCAAGCCTAATCTAACAGGTGACCCCTGGGAGGTATTCAAGCCTAGTATGAAGGGTGACTCCTCATCCTCCGCTGTCTACACAGTTTTGGAGTACAAGGGCTGCTACTAACGACTCTGCCTCTCTGACGGGGAAGCCTTCATCCTTACACTTGGTTGGTGCTAAATCCTACTCCCAACTAAAAGACACTGAACTGAGTATACGAAACTGGACTGGACTGATACTTATTTTTCTGAGTTTTATAATTAACTGAGTTGTAGTGAGTTCTGTAGCTAACTGAATTCTATCAATCATGACATGATTGATACTATTCTGTAACTGACACTGGCGCTAGGTAAACAACTAGATTATCGGGTTTTAAATACTCCCAGGATTCAATGGCAGAGAAATAATGACATAACATAATCATAAAGGCATAAGCATACTTGCTTGCTAACAATGCACTCATTTAGACATTTTGTCAAACACTTGATATACATGAACTTGTGCATGAATGGGATCACATAATAACATGTCATGCTTTCACTAGTCAATTCACATAAACATTTCATCAAACACTTGTAGGACATCAGTTTGTACATGATTGGGACTACATAATAGCTTATCATAATTCCACTATTTACTTCACATAAGCAATTTAGCAAACACTTGGGGAGGATGGATTATTTACATGATAATGGCCAATACATGAACATCATGATACATTAATCAATTTGTAAATTCAAGGGTTTATCATGATAATCACATATTCATCACACATGTTATTCAATTTTCATGAAACTTGCAATTAAATCACGGATTGAAACCCAACTAATATCATGAACATAAATTCAATCTAATTCAAACATGGAAGTTCATAACTATCTTATAGTTTTAAAAAAATAGATTTGTGGACTCTATGGGTGAAAGAAACCCAAATATGAACACCTAACATATCTTAGAAGATTCTTTCTTGAAGGTTCTTGGAGGATTTCTTGAGGATTGACCTAGATTTCTTGAACTAAAGTTTTTGCCTCTTTGAGAGAGAATGTTTTAAATTTTGAGAAAAGTGAGTGAATAATGATATAATAGGGTATTTAGGGCATAATTTTGTGTTTAAGGCTGATCTGGGTCATGGAAAAAGACCCTATTACCCATGGAATATTTTTAATTTTCGTCACTAAAAACCCAATTTTGGGCCCTGGCGTGACGCGCCACTATCGTGCCAAACCACTGGAAAATGACAATTGGGAATGTGACTAGTGGCGTGATGCAGTACAATTGCGTTGCTCACTGGAAATTAACAAATGTGAAAATGTGCTTTGGCGCGATGTGCCGGGATCACGGTACCTCATTGAAGACTGAGAATTGCCATTTTGGCTTACCCCGCGATGCGCTACTGGCCTAAATTATGGTGTTTAACAACTCAAACTTAAAATAGCCATAACTTCTTACTCGATTATTAGATTTAGGCAAATTTTATATTGTTTGAAAGATGATTCAATTTCCTACATAATGCCAGGCTCTAAACTAAAAAATAATGAGCATTTCAAAATTTTTATATTGGATAACTCATGAATTAAGAGTTAATTTAAGCTTGGGAAATATGGGGTATTACAATATCTCCCCTTTGGGAACATTCATCCTTGAATGAGACTAATTAAGATAAGGAGCATTGGTAGACTGAGTTTACACACTGAACATGCACGCTAAAACATAACTACATGACTGAACTATTAACAAGTTGAGTTATTATACTGTACATGCATATCTGATGCATGGAATACATGACTGAAGCTACTGATAAGTTGAGTTTCATACTAAACATGCATATCTGATACATGAGTACATGGCTGAACTGATTCATGAATGCATGACTGAATATGCAATGATAATGGATACTAAGTTTATAACTGTAAATGGATCATAGAACTGAGTAAATCTAAGGAAGACTGTCACCTTGAACTGAAAATACTTATGAACCTGAGATCACTTACTAAACATGTATGAGCGGGAACATGAGATCATGATTGAGTCTGAAACATGATATATGAACTGATTATCATGAACTGAACTAATTTATTGAATACATGTCATATGTCTAAGATTTGGAATGAGAGGGTCAACTTATGAGTACCCATTACTCCAAACTGGATTTATTACATAAAGAGAAACTGAAAGGTTTAGGACATGAAAGCTCGGGGGTTATAATGTGTCTCCCTCTTAGGACACTACGTCCCCCCGAAGAATGTCGACTTGGCTGGGATTCTAAGGAAAATTGAGAAGATGCACGGGGCACCTACGAACTAAATCGTGAATGAATATCTGGGATTTGAAGATGAGACATGATACATGAACTGGGCTAAACTCATAACTACTCGGATGCTTTATCTTTGAACAGTTATATTCACAAAACTACAGATAATACAATTGGGTGGAAAGATGAGGAAACCGTACGAACTTGTCTGCCTGACTGCTAAACTGAATTCCTGGCTTACAGACTAACACATATTGAAACTTATACTCAACTGGACAATTTCTTGATACTCTTTTCATAAAGTTCTACTGACTTTAGGGAGCAAAAAAATCTTGGCATGGTTTGAATAAGACATCTGAATAAGAAATCACAACATGGCTAAAATTCTGTAATATGGGCACTAATAACTCTACCTACACATAAATGTGACATTTATGCATATCTTTATAACTACAGCCTCATATAAAACTAGCATCCAATAATCTTTTTATAACATGAAATATCTACTCTTTACCTTCTAAGCAACTGCTCATCACTATATCATTTCATAAGGAGAGTTCACTGGAGGTTAAAACATGGGGACCTGAAGCATAAATGGATACTATACTGAGCTTGACACTTAACTAAGGCCTGTAGAATAGAATATCAACCGCATGGATTTATCAAGAGATCTAGACTGAGGATATACATGACATAAATCTAAATTTAACTGATCATTAGGAGTATAACATAAGTCATGGAAACTGAACACACTTTTAGGCATGAGTACATGAGTCATAATCTGCCTGACCTGAGTTTGGAGTTTTTATATTCATGGAACATGATTCGTAACACTGAGTGAACTAGAACTTTTTATACTAGGAACTATAAGCATGCATGATTTTTGATAACGTGCACGAATAGTAGCTATGATCATAGAGATGATATGTAAGACATGAGTAGATATTGTGATAGTTGAAGTGTAATACTTTGCACTAAGGTAAGGATGGGTAGGGCATCAACCTCTTCTATTGATTTTCTTCACATACTGATATTACTACTAAAATCTGAAAGTCTAACTTGGTTACTTGTTCTACCATCTCCTCTTTAGTATAAAGCCGTTATTCTAAGTCTGTGAACCCCTTAATAAACTCTAAATTAAGCTGATACCACTCTACTCTAGAGTATGAGTTATGACAATGCTCATAAACACTAAACTCATTATGAAGAACTACTCCTGATAATGTAAGGTCCACTGTAAGTGCTTTCTTTTGATACATGATTCTTAGCTTTCTATTGCCCCAACAATCATCATATAGCAACCTCAACACTGACTAACTTAGAATTCTTAACTTCTCTTTCTACTAGTTCAATCTAAAGATTCAAACTTAAATCAACTGAAACTGAGGTACTACCCATTCATTCAATGATTGGTCCATCAGAAAACTGAAATGGAATAACTCCATTACTGAAATTAATTGAAGGGATTTTCCAAAGTACTATAACTGAGCGATTCCTATATACTCGTCTGGCTGGAATAGATTTACCTGATCTTATCTAGACTGAAGTTGACTGCTATGTAAGGAGTTACAAAAGACAGAGAAGCTCCTTTATCAAATAAGGCATGCATATATAAATAGAAGATATGTAACGTACCAGTGACCACATCAGGAAAATTTTCCTGATCTTATCTGGACTGAAGTGCATAAAGCCTATTTTAGCGTTGCCCATTGGTAAAACTGGAAGTGGCACCCTTCTGATTCGGGCGATCGAACTAAGCTGAAGGACGGTAGTACTGACCCTATGAACCTCACTGAGGATAATTCCTAACTCTATGGCCGGGCTTGCCACACCCGAAACAAGCGTCACTTTCAGTTCTACATACTCTCTTATGGTTCTTACCACATTCTCTACAAAGTGTATTAGTATGAACACCCTTCCCACTACCTTGTAACTTAGAGCCTGGTGCTCTATGTCGACTGTTATTCTTAGACTTAGGTACTAGCGCTGTGACTGAAGGTAGAACTGGGGTTGAGAATTTCTGACAAAACTATAAACGGTTACCACCCTCTGACCTTGGCCTAAAACCACTTATTTTGATGCTCTTATTATTTCTATCTTTCTTTCAACGCTTTTCCTCCTTGCTCTGCTAAGTATGAACCCCAAGCCTAGATAGAAAAACAACTTGTAGGTTATTCTAATCAACTACTGAACTGGCTAACATAGTGAAAGCAGATCTGAATTCTGCATGGGAGACATGCTCATTCAGGGGATCTGCCTGAATGGGCTGAGGTGCTGACTAATTTTCGGTTCTCCTTTCGTTAGGTTTTTTGGAAGGTATGTTCTATAACCAGAAGGAAGAAAAGGATTAGACTGAGAATTTATCTTGAGCTCATGCTAACTCACATGACTTAAATACTGAAAGAAGGGAAACTTTTCATAAAACATCTCATAACCTCCTGTCCATAAGTGTAGCGCGCTACACACCCATGTAAAAGACTCTACTAGATGTGACTTTCAGACTCCCTAGGACTCTGTTGAACCTTAGGCTCTGATAAAAAGTTTGTAAAGCCTCTAGAGTACACCCTGGGTGTCACACGGTGCTTACGGCCCCAAAGGACCACAAGCTAACCCATGATTGATATCTGTTGAGAGCACTGAATAGTAATACTAAAATAATACAAAATTAGGCTGAATTGCCATAAGGTTTAAAATCTAAATATTTATAAATAATACCATCTGGTAGAAATATTTGAAAACTTAACACTGTTTGAACTGGTCTAGTCTGAAAGCCTTTAGATGAACTGTCTGAATATGGAGTTGATGGGACAATCCCCTAACTAACCCCCACTATTGAACTACTGATAAACTGAAATAAATCATATCCCGATAGATGAGGACTCACTACTAAATTTGTAACTACTGACTGGATTTGTCTAAATGCGGTCGATTTCTTGAGCATCCTAACCTATGATATGAGACATCAAAGCGTAAAGAAAGAGTATGCGCTCAGTACGTGGAATATACTGGTATGCTAGCTGAGGTAAGGCTGAATGCAAGGGTTCATATGTATGAACAATAACTGACTGAATAATATAGAGTAACTAAATATAAGAGTACATGAATAACTGATACTACTGAAATCACTGAGTATGTAATACTATGCACATACGTGTATACTATAACTAAGCTTTTCTGAAGCTGAATACTGAGTTCTGGTAACTGAATAACTAATACCTGAAGCTACTGATAATTGATTTATTGATACTGATTGACGTTGTCTGATAGTCCAAATTCTATAAAATGAACTGAGTTCTAAATTGAAGACTGATACTAAAACTGTAGGAGGTAATCATCTAACCGACATTCCCCAAATCTAAACTGATATGGGTCCAACCTGTGGCCTCATTTAGAAGGGTGCTAATATCGTGCCATGGGTACTAATACTGGAAAACCAGGATGCCAATCCTAACTGATGAGTAACACCTGGGTGAAGCCAATCCTAATCTAATAGGTAACCCCTGGGAGGTAATCAAGCCTAGTCTGATGGGTGACTCCTCATCTTGCACTGGCTATGTAGTTCTGGAGTATAAGGATTGCTACTAATGACTCTGTCTCTTTGATGGGGAAGTCTTCATCCCTGCACTCACTCGGTGCTAAATCCTACTCCCAATTGAAAAATAGTGAACTGAGTATACAAACTGGACTGGACTGATACTAAGTTTTTTGAGTTTTTCTGAGTTATATAACTGACTGAGTTCCACTGAGTTCTGTAGCTGACTTAATTCTACCAATCATGACATGACTGATACTATTCTGTAACTGATATTAGAGCTAGGTAAACAGCTATATTTTCGGGTGTTAAATACCCCCAGGACTCAATAGCATAAAAAGAAAGACATAACATGATCATAAAGGCATAATAATACTTTCTTGCTAACAATGTACTCATTTAGATATTTTGTAAAACACTTGATATACATGAACTTGTGTATGAATGGGATCACATAATAACATGGCATACTTTCACTAGTCAATTCACATAAGTATTTCATCAAATACTTATAGGGCATAAGCTTGTACATGATTGGGACCTCATAACAACATGTCATGATTCCACTATTTACTTCACATAGGAAATTTAGCAAACACTTGGAGATCATGGATTATTTACATGATAAAGGCCAACACATGAACATTATGATACATTAATCAATTTGTAAATTCTAGGTTTATCAAGATAATTACATATTTATCACACATGCTATTTAATTTTCATGAAACTTGCAATTAAATCATGGATTGAAACCCAACTAATATCATGAACATTAATTCAATCTAATTCAAACATGGAAGTTCATAATTCAATAATCTTTTAGTTTTTAAAAAATAGATTCGTGGACTCTATGGGTGAAAGAAACCCATAGATGAACACCTAACATACCTTAAAAGATTCTTTCTTGAAGGTTCTTAGAGAATTTCTTGAGGATTGACCTTGATTTCTTGAACTAGGATTTTTGCCTCTTTGAGAGAGAATATTTTAAATCTTGAGAAAAGTGAGTGAATAATAATATAATAGGGTATTTCGGGCATAATTTCGTGTTTAAGGCTGATCTGGGTCATGGAAAAAGACCCTATTACCCCTAGAATATTTTTAATTTTCATCACTAAAAACTCAATTTTGGGCCCTTGCGTGATGCATCATTTAATGAACCGAATCTGGTATTCAAAAAGTTACACGGTGCTCATGACCTCAAAGAACCACAAGCTAACCCATGACTGATATCTATAACTGAGTACTGAGTAATATGTTGTAATTATGTGGAATATAAGCTGTAAGGCCATAAGGTTCAAAACTGAACTAATACTGAATATAAAATAGTGTCTTTAATGGGGTATAAGAATACCCAAAACTAAAAACTGTCTGAAACATGTTGTAGTTTGACAGCCTCTAAGCTGTCTGAAATTGTGGAGTTGATAGGGCATGTCCCCAACTAACTCCAAACTATTGTAATAATAAAGTAATAAAATAACCATGCTATCCTCGAATGATGAGGATTCACTACTAGTCTGGCTGCTGAACGTCTGATCTACTAAGGATGCTCGAGAGCTCAAGCTTCTAAACTTATGGTACAAAACACCATAAGGCAAATGCGTCAGTACGTTGAATATACTGGTATGTAAGTGAGGTAGGCTGAATGCAATGGTTCATATGCATGAACAATACTAACTGACTGAATAACATAAATATGAGAATACATGCATGAATACGTAACTGTAACTGAGATTGTGATAACACTGACTCATGAATTCTAATAACGTGAATTTTCTGATATCTGAGTACTAATACTGGGATACTGAATGACTAAGTCTATTGAGTACTAAGGAACTGATGTCGTATTACTAATAAAGGAATGACTGTTTCTGACAATTCTGATTATAAAGAACTGGTCTGATTGACTATATCTGATAGTCTTGAAATTTGAATACTGGTAACATGAATTTTGTATAATTAATATACTATTAACTGGGTGACTGTGTCTGACAGTTCTAAAATCTGATGAAACTAGCTGAGTTCTGTACTGAGCTGAGCGACTGTATCTGATAGTCCTGATTTCTATAGAACTGGACTGAGTTCATGGAGTTTTGTTGACTGATAAAATACTATAGAGATTACTGAATTATTGAGCTTTTTGAGATTACTGGGATTACTGAGTTTATTGAGTTTTTGCGAGTCACATGACTAACTGAATTCTACTGAACATGCCTTGA
Source organism: Capsicum annuum (assembly GCF_002878395.1). Taxonomy (NCBI): domain Eukaryota; kingdom Viridiplantae; phylum Streptophyta; class Magnoliopsida; order Solanales; family Solanaceae; genus Capsicum; species Capsicum annuum. The sequence continues at coordinate 99,692,674 of NC_061121.1, read as the reverse complement.
CTGAGGATACCATGAAAACATAACACTAGCTCTAGGCATACAGCTAAATTGTCGGGTACAAGTACCTCCAGGACTCGATCGCATAAAACTGAAAAGACTTGACACTTCTTGAACACTTGACCAATATCAACAATTCATAATACAATAAGTTGGGGATTTCATGAAGTACATGGTTATCATAATCTTGTACATGGAAGGAATGCATATAATCAATGTCATAATTCTATATTTTAGCATCATGAGCATTTCAACATCTACATTGCACATCAATAGCATTGGAGTCATTTGAACATAAGGGTAAAACATGAATCCATTACTTAAGTCACAATTGAACTATATTACATGATTTCTAGTCTTCTAGGCATTTTATCAAACACCTTACATGCACCACTCAGGGCATAGGTATAATCATCAATTAACACCTCATAAACCACTCAATTCATGGATTTAAACTCATATACTAACGTAATTCCATAAAAACACATTGAGATTCCAACTTGGGAACCATACAACAATAATCACATAAACATAATCAACCCACAACATAATATTCATAATACATGATTTAAAACTTGATTCTTTGGCTTCATGGACGAAAGAAATCCATGAATGAACACTATGCATACCTGAGTTAATGAATTTAGAAGGATTGATAGAGAGTTCTTGTGATTTGGCCCTTGAATTTGAGAGCTAGGGTTCTGGTTCTTAAGAGAGAGGGATTTTGTTCTTGAAAGAAAGTGAGGAAAAGTGATGTAATGGGGTTTTTAGGTCATAATTTCATGGTTAAAGGTTGATTTGGGTCCTGGAAAAAGACCCAATTTCCCTTAGAAGGTTTTTATTTTTTGTCACTAAAAACTCGATTTGGGCACTTGGCGCGACGCGGTGCTATCACATCATGCCACTGAAAATTTTCAACTGGGAACTGGGCTGACAGCGCGATGCGGTGACATCGCATTGCAATACTGGATGGGACCTGGAATCTTACCGCGATGAGACACTGGAAATTGAAAACTCTGGATTTGAGCCTTGGAGTGATGCACCATAATCGCGGAGGCCCACTGGATTTTAACGATTGCTATTTTGGCATGCTCTGCGACGCTCTGCAACGCGTTGAAGTCTTAAGTGGCATACTGTCTTTCTAAAATGTCTCTAACTCTTCGCCCCGGTGTCGAATTTGGACGAATTTGATATCGATGGAAAGCTTATTCAATTTCCCACACAACAAAAACAAAAATCTTGAAAATTCCACATGTATAAAAGTGGATTCATCTTTTAAAGCAAGTCTTTAATATTTTTGGGATGATTTTAAGCTAGGTACAAATACAGGGTATTACACATCGCTATCGCGGCAAGCCACTGGAAAATGACAATTGGGAATGTGGCTGGTGGCGCGACGCAGCACAATCACGTTGGCTCACTGGAAATTGACAAATGTAAAAATGATCTTTGGCGCGATGCGCCGGTATCACGGTACCTCACTAGAAACTGACAATTGTCATTTTGGCTTACTCCGCGACGCGCTACTGACCTAAATTATGGTGTTTAATGACTGAAACTTAAAATAGCCATAACTTGTTACCCAGTTATCAGATTTAAGCAAATTTTATATCATTGGAAAGCTGATTCACTTTCCTACCCAATGGCAGGCACTAAATTGAAAAATAATAAGAATTTAAAATTTTTTATATTGGATAACTCATGAATTAGGAGTTAATTTAAGCTAGGGAAATGCAGGGTATTACACATCTTCAGATTTGGATTTGGTTTTGTCAAATGATCGATCGATGAGATCTATCTTTTTAGACAAATTTTATTTAAAACTTGTGTTACAAGTGAAAAACTTAATCCATAAATCTTATATAATTATTTTTCTCCAAGTACAGGTACAATTTTGACTCCATGCAAACGCATATGCAACGTATCACGAAGGGATGAAACCCTTCGAGGTAAAAGGCACATTCACGCTGTAGAGTGACCTAAGGGCGCAGATGCACTGCGGGTACGTGACTTGTGGGCCCAGACGTAGTGCAGAAGCTACTTGAAATTGCAAAACATCACCTGCAGCTACAGATCAGGCGCAGGTCCAGCACAGACTGGGCACAGGGATGTGACTGCTACTAAATAGGTGCCTTTCTGCTAAACCAATACATTCTTTCTGAAAGGACACATTTAAGACTATAAATTCCTGATATATTCCTCAGTTATAGTCATGACTTTTGACAGCAAAAATACTCTTCTTTTATACAAAAACTCTGTGTGATCGTTAAGCTGTGGAATGAGTTTGACGAATCCAACAATTTGAGGTACCGTTATTGTTCGGATTGAAAGCCATTTTATCCTATGAGGAAGATTCCACAGCCTCGAGTACAGTGAGAAAAATTATTCCTTACGGACACTCCATGATGTCGAAGGACTAGGCTTTACCATTTTGTTTTATCTCATTTTTGTAATATAACATACCTCTTGGATAGATTATTGATAATCTTGTGTGGTGGGTGTTAAGGAACTTCATAAGTGTTCTTGTCTTAGACTTGAAATTGTGTTGAATTTGTCGTTTCTTACATATAGATTCTTGTACCCAAAAACATTGAAAATAACAGTAATTCCATAGCTTAGTAATCATATCATATATATAGTAATACCGTGACATGTTTAATTGCTATAATGTATTTATAGTGTAATTACAAATGTATTCTTTTGTTGCACTAATATATTTACATACTTATATTAAAATATAATAAATTAAACTTATATTAAGAAATTACAATATATATTATCTGTCGAAAATATATTACTTGAACGAATGAATATTTTAAACTTATATTATAAAAAATAAATTGATATATATTTCGTAAGTTAGTATAATTTAATCTAACTAATCATTAAATTAAAAATAGACAATTGAAAATTAAAATGCATGTTTAAAAAAAAGAATAATATTATAAATATAATGTCATAGAATGATTCAAACATTTGACAAAAAGATAATAGCTCAATTCTAACTGTAAAATGCATGAATCTCATGCAATGTGAAATAACAAGTCGATATTACTAAAGCAAATAACTGGAATAAAAAATATAACATAAATTCAAAATTCAAAAAAAATTAACGTAATACTCCTTTGTTAAATTTCTATACAACAAACCCAGTGTATTCCCACATAGTGGGGTTTGGGGAGGGTAAGATGTACGCAGTCCATACCACTACCTCCGATGAGGTAGATAGGCTTTTTCGATAGACCCCCAGCTCACGACACGAGATACTAATTAAATCCGAAATAAAGCATGGGAAAAGATGAAAAGACATAACTAATCCAACCACAAAGGATAATATATAAAGAATAGTAAACAAATACGTAATAAGGCATGCAACAATGTAGCATAACAAAGAAAAGTACACCCACCCAGATTTCCCTACCCCAACGACCCAAACTATCACTAACCTTCTATCCTGATTCGCGTCCTCCAGATCTTTCTATCTAGGGTCATGTCCTCAGTGAGCTGCAACTGCTCCACGTCCTGCCGAATCACCTCTTTCCAGTATTTCTTTGGCCTACCCCTACCCCGCCTGATCCATCCAATGCTAGCCGCTCACACCTACAAATCGGGATATCTATTCCCCTCCTCATCACATGCCCAAACCATCTCAATCAAACTTCCCGAATCTCGTCCTTCACCAAAGCCACTCTAAATTTTTTTCGAATGGTCTCATTTCGAACTTTATCACCCCTAGTAATCCCGCACATCCAACGTATCATCCGTATTTCTACCACCTTTAATTTTTGGATGTGAGAGTTTTTGACTGGCCAACACTCTGCTCCATACAACATGGCCGGACGAACTGCCACCCTGTAGAATTTGCCTTTAAGCTTAGGTGGCACCTTCCTATCACACAACACCCCTGAGGCGAGCTTCCACTTTATCCATCCCTCCCCAATGCGGTGGGAGAGATCCTCATCAATCTCACCATTTTCCTAAATCATGGACCCGAGATACTTGAAACTACCCCTCTAAATGAAGAAAATGAAGTAAAATATAAATAATGAAAGAAAATGAAGTAAAATATAAATAATGAAAGCAATTACATGGAATCTCAACAAGGGAAGGTATAATATTAAAAAAAATAATGCAAACAATTGCATGAAATCTCAAAAAGTGAAGGTTGAAAAATCAAAAGTAAATAATGTGAGCAATTGCATAGGATCGAAAAAGTGAAGGTTGGAAAAGGAAAAGTACAAAAGTGTTATAAATGTATTTACATTATAGTGAATGTCTATCAAGATATAGTGGATATCTATCAAGATATATTGAGTATCTATCATGAATATCTATCTAGATATATCGAGTATCTATCAAGATTTAGTGAGTATCTATCAAGTGATAGAATGCCTATCTTTTGCAGAGAAATTAGGCGGAATTTCCCAAATAAATAAAGGTTTCTCTTCATTGTAAATCATCCATCTAAAGAGAAATAAAGAAGTCTCATCTCTTCTCTCCGTTTATTCGTGTTCATGTTTTACGCTTATCTTTTCATCCTTCTTGTTCTTTACTTTATAATTTATAGTATATTATCAGCTCGAGCCTTTAATTTTTTAATTAAATCTAAACGATAGCACCCTCTTTGTGATTGAGATTGATGGAGCTAACACTGCTTTGAGGTAAGTATACCACCTACCCATTATGGTAGGTGATTTTCTTAATTAAGGTGGCTATACTGAAAATATAAATTGTGAGATTCCTCCCCTGCACGTTATTATGGAAGTCAGTTCTTATGTTCAAAGGTATGTCTACTTGAAACTTTACAATATTAAATAATATTTCATAATTTTTCTATGAAATGTTAAGAAAATTCTATACCCATTGATTTTTGATGTATATTATTTAAGGATAATACTTTGGCCTAATATATTATTGATTGAGGGTAAGACGATGGATTCAAGTTCTATCGCACCAAAAAATTAAGATATTGGGTTAAAGTCCTGATACACCATGATGATAAGATGTTGCGTTCAAGTCCCATCGATTAATGCCTAAGACGCCTTTATATGATAAGATGTTGAGTTTAAATCTCAATGCACCATATTGATGATATTATGATGACTAAGACAAAATATTGTGTATTTGGTGAAAAGTCATAAAACCTGTCCTGTTAAATATGTTCCTTGCCATGAAGTGAACGTGGTACCAATGTATTATAAGTCTGAACGATAACAATTTTCTCCATTCTTGAAGTGAATGTGGTAGAAATATATTATATATTCTGACAGATATTAAGAGAAAAATTCTCTACAATATATGTATGCCTTGATGTACTCCTAAAGTAACAATATTATGAAAAAGGTTATAAGCCATCAAAATTTGATAGGCTTAAGACACAATTATATTCTATTCTTGGAGAATGAGATTTTTTTGTTATTATAAATACAAATCTATACTCTAGGGTGAATGTGACTATATATAGATTTAAACATGTTCTTAGTTGTGAATATATCACAATCCATCTTAAGAAGAGGTTGAATAATTGGAAGATTAAATATCTCTAAGTTACTATGGTAAGAAATACGAATGTGAAAAGTTATCCAAGCATGATGAGATCACATGTCATAATAAACTAATAATTTATTATTTATTTATACAATATTCTTGTCATAGTAAATAAGAATTTTACTAAAGTAAAAAGCACGTGTCATCGTAAATAAGTTTACTAGTATAAATGTTCATAATTGACATGAACAATTGGGACATTTCGAAGATGTGCATATTCATTATTAGACATGTATGAAGAACTAAAAGATTCTTCAAGAATTGTTTGTGTTGCTTATTCTCATGATAAGTTGGTTGAACCAACTAATGTTGGAATTGAATCCATTAAATCTAAAAAGTATTAAAGGTGAATAAGGGCCTGATCACTTATCATGTGATATATATTAAGATGCATCAATATAAGATGAACACATGAAAGTTTATTGTCAACCTGCAGTTAGAATTGATAGATTTTCTTGCTCAATATTGACGCGACCCGATCGGGGACCTTGTTGTAATTGGCGTCCCAAGTTCGATCGGGATTGGAGACCACCCCCGTTACCCAACTCAACATCTAGCCATCTGCCCTGATTTGGATGAATTTCGAGCATGTGACAAGATAGTGTAACAGCTCACACAAAGATTCTGGGATAGGATCACAACCGTGAAAGACCCAATCGAGTTCAACCATCCCATACCAGTAATTCAACCATACCAAACAAATGTCGAAACAAGGGCTATAGACCAGGTCATAACAAAAGATGTTCCAAAACATAATAAAATTAATCCTAAAATAAAATACGATGGAACAACCAACAATATCATCCATTGATTTCAGCTCTCCAGCTTATTCCAATGCCAAGGCTGACACACCAATACTGATTCTGCCCATTCCAACCCATAGTAGTACCATAAAACCTCTAACCAAAAGAGTAATAAAATTTGATTGGGACGTGCCCAAACCATGGCCAAAACTAATATCAAAAATAAAATCAAGTGTCTAGAAATATCCACAACATGAAATAGAGCCTTCTGAGAGAATGAAAGCTCACCACTTCAGTCCAAATACTGATCTTCAGGTCAATCACTATGTAGGAGGAGTAAAATGGTCGGTTTCTACATAGCATGGGTATACAACCGCCAGTAGACGGGTTAGCGGGTGAACGCTAGCATGATCTCAAGATAAGGATAAAATAATATCATTTATAAAACCAAGTAAGACCATCCATATTCACACAACCATATATATATATATAACCATGTCGGGAAAGGGGATCGGGTTTAGCATGCCTTTAAAATCTTTACCTGCACTATACAGCTTTGCCATCCTAAACTACCCACAAGCTATATAGGTTCATCTCTCCTTCTTGAAAGGGCCCCAGTGCGTAAAGCCGCATGACTAGGGAAGAAAACCTGGGATGACTAGTACATTCCTAAAAATATAGTGTGACATTATGCACACGGTCACCAAGACCAACCTCACATCGGCAAATATGAGTTTTGATTTTGGTCTTCCGGGACACCTCCACCTTCCAAGACTTTGCTATACATCCCGCCATTATTATCCAATCAAACCATTACCAGGAAACCAATCAATACATTTATCATTTATTAACTAAGGCCATTTAGTGGTGGTATCGCCATACCAACCATACTTCCAAGTACTATCCATAGCCAACCATATATAGGTTTAAGGGGACTTCCCAGTGCCTTTCTATTTACTATATTAAACCACTTGGGGGGACTCTATGTACCCCACAAGCATAAAAATTTATCCCTTTACCTTTCCAAATTATTTAAATCATGCATGATTCCTTTACCAAGTTTTAAAACAAGCAAGAGTTCCATTGGAAATACTCAATGCAATGAAAACATTATTATGGGCATTTTGTCAAACACATTGGGGGCATAATACAACCAAAACCAATTTCTATTACCATTAAACCAGTTCCATAGAATCCAATTATCCAAAACCACCATTAATGCACATAAAGCATAATTTAAACTATGGAAAACCACAACCAATCATTTAATATCAAAACCCCCAATTCATATTTGAAAACCAAAATTATACAATCCATGAAGTCATGAAAACATTCATAAAAACTATACTTCTAGTTAGAATTAACAATGAGGAAAGATAACATACCTTAAACCATGATGATGATAGAAATAAATTACCAAGACAAGCCCCAAATCAATCATCTAGTTGAAATCCTAGATTTCCTTGCCCAAAAGCTTTTGATAGAGTTATAGAATGTTTTAGAAGAGTTTCTAAATGTTAGTGAATTGAATGATAGGTTAAAAACCCTCCAAAGTAGGTTAGAAGTCTGGGACCTTATTAGGATAAGTGTGAAAATATCTAGAATACCCCGCTTAAGTTGTATGAAATTCGATCCCAGGGGTACGACTGACCGTCATGAGTCGTACCCTTCAATACGATTGGTACCCTCCACTCGTACCCTAAGACTTAACCCTTGGAACCAACATTGTCCAGCATACGACTCATTCAACCAAGTCGTATCCAAAGGATACAATTTGTACCCTTCATCGGTACCCCTGGCAGATTTAAACCCAAGAAAGATTTAAACATTGTCCACCATAAGAGTCCTAGGTATGACTCATACCCTGTTTTATGGCTTATGATGAGCTACTCATACTCAGATACAACCTAAATAACCAAGTCTAAGATTAAGTTAAGGAACCAAATGATCTGTACCTACCAATACGACTTGTACCCCTAAGTCGTATCCATTCCAGTAACCAAAATTCATCCCACCAACCAACACTGGTTAGCATATGAATGGACCATACCATCCATACCCCAATATACGTCTTGTACTCTCGAGTCGTATTGGGTCCAGAGACCAAAATACTAAAAAAATTTCTAAGGTCCAGAAACTAGGGTGTTTCAAATATAAATTGAGTTAAGAGCGTAATTTTTAGATTATATAATTAATTCATCTGGATAATGTTGGTTTGGCATTGAATGCCTTTAATTAATAGTTAAACCATTACTTATGAGAATAAAGCTCCATGTGTTGGTCTAAAGTATGATATATTGCAAACAATAGCACTTGTTTGCATTAGATCAAAAATTATGATTAATTCCTCTCTTTCAATTGGTTCAAGGTCAGGAACTAATTATTCCATCTAAAAATTTTGATATGCAATATATGATTAATGAATACACAATGATGCATGAAGATGGATTCTCTAAAGTACATTGAGATCAGGTTAGTTTTTCTAAAATGAGGGGGAGATAATAAAAAACTAAGAAATATGCTGTGAATTATTATCAATTTGATCCCCATTCAAAAGAAAATTCAAGTAAAATGCTACGAGCATTTACTGACCCCAAATTAATTTCATATTTAGCTATGGATGCTTCTATTTTGTGTCCCCTTAAGTATAAAGTCTACAAAATGCATGAAGTATAGTAGACCAAAGTTGATTTTAAATGAAACAATCCTTAAAAGGATAAAGAGTAAATGATCATAATAAGGAGACAATGTTCTCTTAAAGAGACTATAACATAACACTTTATGAAATCTTATAAAAGATTTAGTTACCTAAAAATAATAAAATGATGAGATCTCAAAATGTTATGTCATATTATGAACTAATACAAAATGGTATATCATCAACGATATCTTTGATACAATATTAACACATGTAATGACCCTACAATTTATTTTTCATAATTTCGCTTATCTTTGCCATTAGAGTTTATCCCTAGCTACCGCAAGTCATTTATGACTTGATGGAACTGATAGTTCAATTATCGGGTAGTTCGTTTAGTGTTTAGAGTCATTTCTCTATTTAGGAGTCCTTGCTGGTTTCAAATGGCCATCGGGAAAAACTTTCAGTAAAATAATTCTATATGCTAACTCTGACTACGCCGACAACTTTAAGATATTGATTATAGTCTAGGTAGACCTTTGGTTTAGATCCCATTGCACCCAAGTCCATTCCTACCTTTTGGTCGGCAAGTCAAAAAATCAAAAGATATGAGTGCGGGACCTTTAATTGGTCTAAACAACCTTGGATGAAAAATACAACTTCACCAATCCATCTTAAATATCAAATTTAGTGTGGTTATATACTTATTTGCAAAAATCAAAGTCCGAATGAGTTTCGGAGGTCAAAAACAAGGTTTGACTTTGTTGTACTGGTGCCATAGTGTTCGTGGATAGGTCAATAGAGATCGCGACATAGATATCATGTCCCAATTGAGGGTGATCATGACATCTCCAAGACTGTAGGGGCTATAAATAGGCCCCTTAGTTGCGAATTTGACCATTTTCACTTCTCCTTGAGACCTAGGAACCATAAATGATTGGCTAAACTCAAATTGACTCTTGGGTACCTCTTAGGAGATTCTAAAACATATGATTTTGTTATTAACAATGGATTTAAGGTATGAATTCTTCAATTTCATGCTTTAATTTCTTGAATTCTTGACCAAAACCCCAAATAGCTTGGAGGCTTGATTTAGCCTCAAATAAGATTAATCCTCACCTATTTCTTGAGGGTTATGAATTCTTGAAAGTATATGAGCATTGGGTTGACCTTGGAAATGTGTTTTCCGTAAGTGGGATCCACTTAGGGTTTTTGGTATTATTTTTGGACCCAAAGCATAATAGTGTAATATGGGTATCAATATTCTTATAATTATGTATATATTGTGTTTTTGAAAGCTTAACACCTTGAAAAAGCTTCTCGGAAGGAAAAAATAAAGGTTTAGCAGATTGTTGAGCATTCTTCAGATTTGAGGTAGGCTAGACTTACTCCTTGGTAGATTGAGCTATGTATAGTATAATTGTGATATCTATAGTATAATTGTGATGTCTTGTTAGATTGAGATGTATTTTAAGTGTTGGATTGATAAAATACAAGAGTGGGTTAGTTGGACCATTTAAGCCATGTGAATCTTAGAGTTGAAAAACTTGACTTGTTTCCCTTTGACTTAGGTGGAATAGACTTCATTACTTATGTTGAATGCCATAGAATACTCAAATATTAGGTAAAATACTCTAGTTGCACATACTTACAGTATGTTGACCTTAGTTTCTAATATTAGAGGAGGTTGCCCTAGTCCATTGGACTTAGTAAAAGTTCTTGAGTAAGAATACCTACTTTAGGGATTGCAGTGGCTTGCTATATATCTAAGAGTTGATTTAGATACTATAGCCTAGCGCGGGGTAGAAATTAACTTAGAATACATTCAGAAATTTAGATGTGGGATCATTGACCCACCTTAAGGTAAAATTATGATTAGTTCTCTTGAACCTTTACGCTTAGTAATTGACTAAAGAGTGTCCTTTTGAGGTAAAATTGATAATCCTTGGTACTTGCTAGTTGCGAGGAATGGCATCCAGAGTAATGCCCAAGTGATTATGCCTTTGTACATTTTATTGGCTAAATCTATGTAAAGCTATTGATTATGTTATTGTAATTGATTATTATATGGTCTAACGAACATGCCATTGAGTGAGCCATTAACTATAATATGGCCTAAGCCATTAATGGTGATTTGAACATGCTATGAATAAGCTATAGATTATGTCATGCTTTAGCTATTTATAATACTATGAATAAAGTATATTTAGGCCAATGAATATGCTACTAATAGGCCATTGTTTATGATACCGCTTATGGTTAAGCTCATAGTATAAATAATTAGATTATAGATTACGTAAGGATAAGCCCTTGATCATACTCTTGTGTAATTCATGTCACATCATTGATTAAGCCATTTATTAGGCTAGTGTTCAGGCCGTTGACTATATTACTGTCCAAGTTACGATCATGCTAAATAATTATGCTAACAAATAATATTGGAAACCTTTCTTGTCGATATTGGAAACAGAGAAGTTAATGGTGCTAAAAGGCACACTTATTGACTATATGTAAAGTTATTCTATATATAATAATTGGACTCAAGATATTCCCTTACATGAATGGTACGCTAATGTTCTTTCCACTTATTATACATATATATGTACCCATCTCTCCGGTATGGGATGGAAGAAGATATTGGTGTTGAAGATATAAGTTTCGCACAAAAATCCAATGATAGCTTATATTATTCGTTTTACGTATACATATATCTATTGATAGAGTGACATTGATGATGAATGTTGGATTATGGAGGTATGCTTTTCTTCGCTTATCCTTTATATTTATTTACTTTAGCCCTCGTGGGGCTTGTCATTTACGTTGGCCCTCATGAGCTTGTCATTTACTTTAGCCTCATGGGGATTGTCATTTACTTTATCCTTTGTGGGGATTGTTCTTTATTAATGATATAAATTTATATATTATGATGATATATTGATACCTGGCAAGGTGTAATACCTTGAACTTTCTTTAAGTCAAATCTAGTTTCCAGAAGAGTTAGTGATGACTTCCTAAATGATTAAGATTAAAATAAGATAGAATTTTCCCAATTTTAATATTTTATCATGTGGAAAATTGAATTAGCTTTTCAACGGTATCAATTTCATCCAAATCTGATATCGAAGTAAAACGTTATGGACGTTTTACTAAGAGCTGTCAGAACCGCCGAGGTGCGATGGGCAGGTTGATGGACTGTCGATCTAGAGATGGACCATCGTCTAAACCATCGCAGCTAAGGTGGTAAGTCAATCTTCTGGCTAAGGTGCGACAGATAGGTTGATGGACCATCGAACTTGTGACGGACAGTCGCCCAAGCTATAGCTACTAAGGTAGTGAGTCCCTATTCTTGTCCACGTGCGACGGTTAGAACGACGGACCATCGAGCTAGCGATGGACCATCGCAAATACCGTCCAACAATTTAAATCTATTTTTAAAAGGGTATTTGGGTTTTTTTCACCCGTATTAACCCCTAATAATACCAGACAAAAGATCATAACTTCATTATTCATTCATAACACCAAATTAGGGTTTCTCTCAAAGATCAATCCCCAAGAACAAGAAGCCCTAGGTGCTTAATCCCAAGTTAAGAACTCAAGCTTTCCTCCACCAATCTTCAAGAAATCATCCACCCAGGTATGTTAAGTGTTCCTTCATTGATTCTTTTCATCCATGAAGCCCAAGAATTTAATTTTTAAATTATAAATTGTGATGTTTATGTTGTAGATTGATTATGATCATATTGATGTTGTGTATGATACCCAAGTTGGAATCGTTAAATGTGTTTTCATAAATTTATGTTAGCATATGGATTGAAATCTACTAAATTATGTTGATTTATGCAACCATGATGAATTAATTTAATATCCATGCCTAAGCTTATAGTTATGCATCCAAGGTGTTTGATAAAATGCTTAAGAGAATAGAAAATATGACTTATGACTCAATTGTGACAAAAATGATGAACCTATTTTTTACCCTTATGTTCAAAATAACTTCGATGTTATTGTTATACATTGAAATCGTTTGATGGATTGTTCATGAGATTAGCCTATGAAATTATGACATGTTTATATGCTTTCCTATTCATGTAACAAACCATGAAAATCAAGTGCCTCATAAAATTCCCCAATGATTCTATTATGGATTGTTGATTATGGTTGTGAGTCCAGGAAGTGTCATGTCTTGTCAGTTTCATACTATCAAATCCTGAGAGTACGTGTACCCGATAATTTAGCTGTGTGCCTAGAGCCAGTGTCATATTTTTATGATACTCTCAGTCAAGCCATGTTCAGTAGAAATTAGTCTGTCTCATAACTCAGGAAAACTCAGTAATCTCAGTAATCTCAGTCAATTATCAGATCTTAGTGATACTCCATCAGTTAACGAAACTCAATAAACTCAGTTCAGTCAGTTCAGTATAGTTAATTCAGTGTCTAATCAGATGGGAGTAGGATTCAGGATCGAGTAAGCCCAAGGATGGGAACTCACCTACAAGTAGAGGGTGTGATTCTTAGAAGCAATCCTTGAACTCCAAAACTATATAGCCACCGTAGGTTGAGATATCTAACCTGATAGATAACGATTGATGAAGTGGCATAACATATTAGATGAGGGTCCCACCATTATCCTTAGAGTACCTGTTAGATGAGGGATTACTCATAGATTGTCCTTACCAGTGGTGCGGTATTAACACCCTTCCAATTGGGGTTACAGATTGGACCCCAACTCAGCTATAATGCATTATTTGGGGCATGTCGGTTAGAAGACTACTTCCCATAGTTTCAATATAGAATTAAGTCTGTCAGATACATTCATTCAATCTCAGTAATAGAACTCAGATAGTTCTATAGGATTCAGGACTATTAGATACAGTCAACTCAGAATAGTACAAAACTCAGCTAGTTCCATCAGAAACTAGACTGTCAAATACAGTCGTTTAGTATTAGTTAATTCAGTTATGTTGATATCAGTATCTCATGTTATCAGTACTCAGACTCAGTAATCATATGGTTATCCCATCCCAGCATAATCTCGTGGGTCTTGTCATTTACTTTAGCCCTCATGGGCTTGTCATTTACTTTAGCCTCATGGTGATTGTCATTTACTTAATCTCTCAAGGGGCTTGTTCATTATAAATGATATAAATTTATTTATTATGATGATATATTGATACCTGGTAAGGTGTAATACCCCAAACTTTCTTTAAGTTAAATCTAGTCTCCAGAAGAATTAGTGATAAATTTCTAAATGATTAATATTTAAATCAGATTTAGTTTCCTTAATTTTGATGTTTTATCATGTGGAAAATTTAATTAGCTTTCCAACTATACCAATTTCATCCAAATCTGATATCAGAGTAAAATGTTATGGACGTTTTACTGAGAGCTGTCGAACCGCCCAAGTACGACGGGCAGGTTGACAGATTGTCGATCTAGTGATGGACTTCACCTAAACCATAGTAGCTAAGGTAGTAATTCAATCTTTTGGATAAGGTGCGACAGACAGGATGATGGACCATCGAACTTGCGACGGACAGTCGCCCAAGCAATTGCTACTAAGGCAGTGAGTCCCTATTCCTGTCCACGTACGACGGTCAAAATGATAGACCATTGAGCCAGTGATGGACCATTGCAGATACCGTTCAACAAGTTAAAGCCATTTTTAAATGGGTATTTAGGTCTTTTCCACCTATTTTAACTCCTAATTATACCAAACAATAGCTCATAACTTCATTATTCATTCACAACACCAAATTAAGATTTCTCTTAGAGATCAATCCCCACGAATAAGAAACCCTAGGTGCTTAATACCAAGTAATGAACTCAAGATTTCCTCCACCAATCTTCAAGAAATCAGCCACCCAGGTATGTCAAGTGTTCATTAATAGATTCTTTTTGTCCATGAAGCCCAAGAATCCAATTTTTAAATTATAAATTATGATGTTTGTGTTGTAGATTGATTATGATCATGTTGATGTTGTGTATGATACCCAAGTTGGAATCGTTAAATGTGTTTTCATAAATTTATGCTAGCATGTGGATTGAAATCTACTAAATTATGTTGATTTATGCAACCATGATGAATTAATTTAATATCTAAGCCTAAGCTTATAGTTATGCATGCAAGGTGTTTGATAAAATGCTTAAGAGAATAGAAAATATGCCTTATGACTCAATTGTGACCAAAATGATGAACCTATGCTTTATCCTTATGTTCAAAATAACTTCCATGTTATTGTTATGCATAGAAATTGTTTGATGGATTGTTCATGAGATTAGCCTATGAAATTATGACATATTTATATGCTTTCCTATTCATGTACCAAACCATGATAATCAAGTGCCTTATGAAATTCTCCAATGATTGTACTATGGATTGTTGATTATGGTTGTAAGTTCAGAAAGTGTCATGTCTTGTCAGTTTCATGCTATTAAATCATGAGGATACGTGTACCCGACAATTTAGCTGTGTGCCTAGAGCCAGTGTCATGTTTTCAAGATACTCTCAGTCAAGACATGTTCAGTAGAATTTAGTCAGTCTCATGACTCAGGAAAACTCAGTAATCTTAGTAATCTCAGTAATCTTAGAAATCTTAGTCAGTTATCAGATCTTAGTGATACTCCATCAATTAATAGAGCTCAGTAAACTCAGTCCAGTCAGTTTAGTATAATTAATTTAGTATCTAATCAAATAGGAGTAGAATTTAGCATCGAGTGAGCCCAAGGATGGGAACTCACCTGCGAGTAGAGAGTGTGATTCTTAGAAGCAATCTTAGTGCTCCAAAATTTTATAGCCATCGTAGGTTGAGACATCTAACCTATTAGATGAGGGTTGATGAAGTGGCTTAACCTGTTAGATGAGGGTCTCACCATTCTCCTTAGAGTACCTATTAGATGAGGGATTACTCAAAGATTGTCCTTACTAGTGGTGCGGTATCAACACCCTTCTAATTGGGGTTACAGATTGGACCCCAACTCAGTTATAATGCATTATTTGAGGTATGTCGATTAGATGACTACTTCCTACAGTTTTAGTACAGAATTAGGACTATCAGATATAGTCATTCAGTCTCAGTAATAGAATTTAGATAGTTCTACAGAATTTAGGACTGTCATATACAGTCAACTCAGAACAGTACAAAACTCAGCTAGTTCCATCAGAAACTGGACTATCAGATACAGTCACTCAGTATCAGTTATTTTAGTTATATAGATATCAGTATCTCATGTTATCAGTACTCAGACTCAGTAATCATGTTATCATGAACTCAGTTATAGTTATTATGCAGTCATGCATGTATTCTCACATTCATGTTATGCAGTTAGTTAGTGTAGTTCATTTATGTGAACCCTTTTGCATTCAGCCTACCTCACATATATACCAGTACATTCAAACATACTGACACATTTGCACTATGGTGTTTTATACCATAGGTTCAGAAGCATGAGCTCCAGAGCATCAGTAGAATTTCAGCCTCTGTAGTCAAAGTTAGCAACGAGTCCTCATCCTTCGAGGACATGACCATTATTTTATTATCTAATTAATTAATTTATTTCAGTAGTTAGAGTTAGTTGGGATGGAGTTAGTTGGGGACATATCCCATCAACTCCTTATTCAGACATTACAATCAGTTAGAGGCTTTTCAGACTACAGTATGTGCAAACAATTTATTTCAGTTGTTTTGGGTATTTCATACCCCATCCATATGTTATGTTTTATCAGTTATGTTACAGTTTTGAACCTTACATCCTTACAGCCTTTATTTCTGCATTTATACAGTATATTATGTATTGTTCAGGTATAGATATCAGTCATGGGTTAGCTTGTGGTCATGAGCATTGTGTAGCATTTTGGGTACCAGATTTGAGGCGTTACACAAGGAAGGAGGATATTATGATGATATGTTAATATATGATAAAGTCGGAGAATATTCTGATGATATGATAATACTCGATTCGACCAAATAATGTCATGATAGTATGATGATATCCGGGTGAGGCCAGAGGATATTTTGATGTTACATTGTTACTCAACAAGGCCGGAGGATACTATGATGTTATGATGATGACCGATAAGGTCGGAGGATGATTATTTATGTGCCTATGTGCACATCTACCGATTCAAATTCGACATCCCTATGTATGATAATTATATATTTACCTATGATCTTGTGTAGTTGGGTATTATATTGATATTAGAGATGTTGGTTATAGTCTTTTTATGAGTTAAGATATGGTATGGTATAGATGTTGACTTAAGGTTTGAAGGATGCTTAGTGGTCGATATTGCTTTAGTGGTTAATAGTGACTAATGGATTAGTGAACCTTGGTGATAAGGAGGACTAGTGTCCTTGATGGTTATTAATAGTGATGATTAACTTGTTATGGAGGTTAGTGATAATGGGTTTAGAAATAGTGGTGATTAGTTGCTTATGATGACTAAGTTTATGATGTTGATGAGTTGTTAAGCGAGAATTTATGGATTAATGATGCTAGTTAATAAAAGATGTTATTTGATAAATGAATAGTGAACTAATGGTGATTAGCGGTCATTGATGAATGGTAACTAGTGAAAGAACGATGGCCAGAATTAAATATTAGTTAATTGATGAACATGACCTAGTAGTGAATCTTGGCTAGATGCTAGATATTGGCTAGTTAGTGAATGGTGGTTAGTCGTTGACCCATGAATAGTGTTTATGTTATTAATAGTGGATAGATAATAATTAGAGGTTATATGATGGTTAGTGAGTAAATGGATTTAGTACTAAGCATTGGCTAGTTAATAATGAGTGAATAAGGTGTATTGATGAGATAGATGCCTATATGATGGTATGGTTATGGAGATTGATATATATTATTCAATTACAATTATAGATGGTGATTATGAATGTTAGCAAATGGCCATTTGATGGAAATTATGGAAAACTATGGATAATGAGGAAGTTTGGATATATTGTTGATTTGATCCTTTTATGTTTCTCCTGGGTGTACTCTCCGATGGTATGAAACATCGTGATGAGCTCTTTACTTTACACATTAATTGGTGTATGGGGGCTAATTTTGTACTTGTGTTTGCTTGTGATTGTTTTTGTGTTGCCTTATGATTTTGAATCGCTTATTTCTTATGCATGACGGTATTGACATGCGTTGATGCCTTATGTTGTATTATTATTCCGATATTTAATACTTGTTATTTACGGCAATATTGGCATGTGTTGATGTCTTATGTTATATTGTTATTTCGATATTTAATACTTGTTTACAACAATATTAGTATGTGTCGATGCCTTATGTTACACGGTTATTTGGATTTGCTTACTTATCATATACAATGATGATGGAGATAATTCAGGTTTGATTCTGTATCTTGACTTAGCTATGATTATCTTGCATTATATTATTTTTATATCATGATTTAGCTCAGTCGACCGATGATGCCTACTGAGTATCCACTATTTTGGTACTCATACTACACTTTTGTACTTTTTTGGTGATAATCCGAGTATTAGCTACCACCGTTGATCGTGGTTTGTGCGGTAATCAATTTCTGGAGATAGGGTAAGCTCTTGGAGTTTGAATCACCCCATTTCCTTCTATCTCTTGTATTCAGTCTTTAGTATTTGAGATAGATGTGTTGACTATTCTATACTTGTTGCGTCGATACTATTAGATGCTCTTGTACTAACTCTATCAGATTTTGGGATTAGTATCTTGTATGACTATTTATTCTATCTAGAACCTTTATATTTACAGTTGATGTTCTTGGAATTTCTCCTATGTTGGGCCTTCTTCATTAGATTAACCCATTGTGTTAGCTCTGGGTTATGGTATTGTCTTGTCTACTGGTAGGAATTGATCGGTGTCATTATGACTCATAAATCAGATCGTGACAATGCAATATTATAAAAGATTACGAGGATTTGAATTTTATGTTTATTTATGCATACTGACGTAGAAATATTTATCAAGTGACATGGAAGAATGCATCTTGGTAAGCATAAACTTATTTGATTTGCAGTCCAGACACCAGAAGATGTCATACATAAAATATTGAATATTGTCACTTGACAAAATCTATATGAAAATTCTGAAGGATTCAAAATGCCGGATGCATGTAAAAGTTTTTGGGAAACTTGTTTATAATCCGATAAATTGATGATATGAATATCATTCAAACTTTTTGAGAGTTTTCAAAAGCAATAATTATTTGCTTAAATGAGAACATGCAGAATTGAATTGAATCCTGAAGTACCATATTTTGTAGAATTGATGCATTTACACCTCTTGTTGCAACTATGAGCATGATACATGAAGATAATGAAGCAGATCACTTGCATATTGCAATTGAAAGTCCTTATATGAAAGTATTTATGGATTATGCTAACATATATTGTCAAATTTTAGAATATACATGATATTCATATGATCGATATAATGGTTCGGTACAGACATGTTACCTATTCTCATGAAGGGTTTGTATAATAGCATGAATACATGTCATTCATATTACACTAAGACGACAGTTATTCATAAAGCAAGACGAGAATGTATGTTGCTGAAGTAAATGATTTATCTCATTTGAGAAAAATGTTGTTTGAAATGTGACAAAATACCCATGATTTTGCATGAAGATAAAGCAACATGCATAACACAACTCAAGGAAGGATTTATAAAAGGAGATAGAACGAAGCACATTTCGCCAAAGCTTTTCTACATACACAAATTACAAAAGAATGGTGATATTAACATGCAATAAATTCGTTCGAGTGATCATATGACAAAATTATTCACAGTCTCTATTAATTACTACTTTTGAGAAGATGATGCACAAGACTGAAATGTGAAAATTCAAGATTTTAATGTTCTCATCAGGGTGACAAATATGCATTGTACTCTTTTTTTCTTTCAAGGTTTTGTCCCACCAAATTTTTTTTTTAAGCTTTTTAATGAGGTAGCCGAAATGCATATTATTAGAGATGTGTACTCTTTTTTCTTCACTATATTTTTTTCCCACTGAATTTTTTTTCTAGTAAGATTTTAATAAGGCACATTATCTATCAATTAGATATTCAAGAGAGAGTGTTATAAATGTATTTAAATTATAGTGGATGTCTTTCAAGATGTAGTGGATATCTATAAGATATATTGAGTATCTATAAAGAGATAGGGAATACCTATCTAGATATATTGAGTATCTATCAAGATTTAGTTAGTATCTATCAAGAGATATAATGTGTAGAAATTATGAGGAATTTTTCCTATAAATAGAGGGGTCCTCTTCATTTTAAATCATCTCGCTCATTTCTAAAGAGAAATAAAGAAGTCTCCTCTCTTCTCTCTATATATTCTTGTTCATGTTTTATGCTTATCTTTCTATTCTTCTTGTTCTTTACTTTATATTTTATAACAAAAATTTAAATATAAATAATAGAAAATAGAAAATAATTTTAAATAATAAAATTAAGACCAAAAGAAATTAAAATAAAAATAAAAAGAAAATATTAAAACGTAACCTTATACGAACCATCCAAACAAACCAAACTTGTGTATTTATACCTAATTACATCGGATCCAATATGGCCTCTAACCTGTCCAACTCTTAATTTCTTCGATTTAATAAAACTTCATAGATTCTTGATTCTTAGGAAAATATTGATCGCAAGTATAATTATTGACTCTTTTTTCTTTTTACATATTTAATGATTTTTATAAAAATATAAAATAACTTCTGAATGACAAGTAATTAATGAGCATGAGAGAAGCTTGCTAGGAGTATTTGTTATTTCTATTTTTAGATTCTGAAAGCTAACAAACCGAAGTCTTTGTGGGCAACTTATAGTGTTTCATTTTTAATGGATACGTTTTCTCACCCATTTTATTTAAGCAGATAAAGATCTTTTTCCTGTTAGTAGCTGATGAAATTGGTTTTCCACTAGCATCAGTATTGTCTGCGACCAATGGGAGAATGTCATGTGCCATTGGAGGATAATCAGTTCATTGTGTCAGACGTGATTCTGCCGAGGACTGTTGATTCCTTATGAAATACTTGATACATCGTTCTTTCGCTTGTCTATTAGAGCATAGTCATCATATATCCTAGTCAGTCTTGGACGCCTTCGCCGTTTATGAGTGGGTGTCTTGCCATGACATTTCTCTCGAGATTACATCATTGTGGGATCGTTTCTCTTATACTTGGCTCACGCCTTATCCGTCTTTTACCTAATACACTAGTGGGATAGCTAGGGTAAACTACATAAATGACCTCTACAATGAGTGACTTTGATTTTTTGTCCCTTATAAGCAAAGTTCTATAAAATTAGTTTTTATTTTTTTTACGTATAGAATAAATACTAATTTGCCTTTTTATGCCCCAAATATTTTTAAACAACTTTTTATGCTTATTTCTCTTTTAGTATCTCATTCTTTTCTCTTTTTTATTTTTCTTTAATTTCAGTTATTTTTTTCTCAATCATTACTTTTTTTTGCTTTTTCTCCTCTCAACTTCAATTTCCTTTTAAATTATTATTTTTTAATTTTATTTTATTTTTAGTTTTTAATTTTTTTTCTCAATCTTTATTTATTTATTACCTTGTCTCATCTCAACTTTAATTTTTTTTCTTTTTTATTTTCTTTGATTATTATTTTTTAAAATATCTTTTTTTTTCATTGATTTCTTCCATACAAAAAGTTATGCCCGATGGGCAAGGGTTGACACTACTTCATTGTGTCTTGATTTATAAGATGTCCAAAAAATCTTGCCTTCGATGCAATACTTTACCCAAAAACTTTCAAACAAATTACGTCTCATGGGCAAGAGTTGACACTGTCACATTGTGTTTTTATTTATGATATGTTATATAACTCTTGCCTTAGAGGCAAGACTTATTCCAATGACTTTCAAACAACAAGTTATGCCCCACGGACAATAGTTGGCACTACCACATTGTGTATTGATTTATAAGATGTTCTATAACTCTTGCCTCAGGCAAAACTTAGCACAAAGATTTTCAAACAACAAGTTTCGTACAATGGGTAAGAGTTGACACTACCTCATTGTGTTTTGAGTTATGAGATGCTCCATAACTTTTACCTTAGAAGCAAGACTTAGCCCAAGAATTTTCAAAAAATAAGTTACGCCATATGGACAAGAATTAGCATTACCACATAGTGTCTTGATTTATAAAATGCTCTATAATTCTTTCCTTAGAGGCAAGGTTTAGACGAAGGATTTTCAAACAACAAGTTACACCCCATGGATAAGAGACTAAGAGTTGACCCTACCACATTATGTTTTGATTGATGAGATGTTCTATAACTCTTGCCTTAGAGGCAAGACTTGGCCCAAAGACTTCCAAACAACAAGTCACGTCTCATGGGCAGGAGTTGACATTGTCACATTGTGTCTTGATTTATGAAATGTTTTATAAATCGTGTTTTAGAGACAAGACTTAACCCAATGACTTTCAAAACATCAAGTTACGCCTCATGCGCAAGAGTTAACATTGTGTATTGATTTATGAGATGTTTTATAACTCCCATCTTAGAGACAAGACTTATCCCAAAGGACTTTCAAACAACAAGTCACGCCCTTAAATTTATTTCAATGTCAGGAAAAGAAGATTTTTTTGTGGATTATCCAATTTTCTGTCAATTAGCAAAATATAATAAAGTTAAGAAAAAAAAAAGAAAAGAAAAAAATAAAAAATTGAGAAAAAAGAACAAAAAGAGAATAAAAATAAAGGTTAAGAAAAAAGCGAAAAATAAAACACACACATAAAAAAAGGAAAAAAATATTGAGAAAAATAAAAATGCGATGCAAAAAAATAAAAAAAAAAGTTTGAAAAAAATAGAAAAAAATAAAAATGAGAAAAGATTAAAAAAAATAATAATAAAATAAAAATAAAGGTTGGGACATATAAATTAATTAAAAAAGAGAGATGAAATTGGAGTTGGTGTTGGTGTTGTGTTTGACCATGGATATTAAATTGAAGTTACTTTTGAAATTTTGTGAGAAATAGGAGTAAAAAAAGTGAAAATAAATTCACTTTTCTAAAAATAATTATTACTAAAGTGAAATATCTTATGACCAAACTCCACTATTTTCACTTTTTTCACTAAAGTAAAATAATTTTTTTTATAAATTCTAATGGGCAATTGCTTACTCAATTTTTCGTCATCAAATAAAAATGACTATATATAGAAAGTATACTAAAAATATCGTCCAATAATAATAATAATAATAATAATAACAATAATAACAATAATAATAACAATAACAACAATAATAACATTAATAATAACAACAACAACAAATTAATGAATTAAAATTTGAATGATCACTCAACTTTACTTTGATTAGTTGACATTCATAGTCATTTAACTTTGTTTTATCTAATCAAAAGTTACTCAACTTTACCTAGTTAGTCTCAATAGTCATTATTGCCCAAAATATAATTTTTGTATCTATTTTAATGGCGTGGCAACTGTAATTTCTAGAAATAATATGTTAAAATTTGTAGTTAGTATTTAACTATCGAGTTTCCGGCTATATTTTATTCTTCTTTAATCGAATTTAATATGGTATTGTTTGATTATGAATATTAGATATGTTACGAGGTATGCTCAAATAATAAAATTTAAATTTTTTATAACGAATTATATCACCTTATCTTAGCAGTTTTGTAATTTTTATTTTCTTTTTCTCTCGCATATGCATTACTCTTCAAAAATTAGATTAATGAGGTGTTGCCTTAAATATGATTTTATACATATTAATACATTATGTTAGTTCTTGAAGATAAATTATGACGGAAATTCAAGAAGAAATATTCTACTGTTCTAGATGCAAATATAAAAGAAAAACTTCACCAACATATGTACCGTTATCATTTATTTTCCCCTCCTTCCAAGAAATAAAACGTATATATGTATAGGTGTTTTGTCCCATATTTCCGTTGCAGATCATGACTTACTGGTCACAAACATATATAATTTAAAAATTAATATTACAAAATCTACTAATAATTTCTACTTTTCAGAATATATCAACAAAAAATTAACAAAATCTATTAAATAAGAAAAAAAACACTGTTAAAAATATCAAAATTAGATAAAAAGAATTGATATTCTTTTCTATAATTTCTCCTAATATATTTTTCAATTCCATAATTGACTCACTTCTTTTCCGATTTCAATTTCTCTTCTTTCTTTTTTTTTTTTCATTTTAAAATGTCAACACACCCATGTTGGATGTTGTATCATGATACCACATTGTGGCGATTCCTAGTTTCTCTTCAAAATCATTCCTAATTAATTAAACAAAATTGAAAATTAATATGTCTGTCAGGAACAATTTGTAATTATTTCGAGCTCTAATTGCTAAACTCCTCAAATAATTTCATATCATTCTTGAAAACAATATTGAAACTTGCGTGTTAAAAAGTTAAATAACTATCTCTTATTAACATGGTATGAAACATGAAATAAAAATTAGTGTCCTGTTAAGGTTATTTAACTACTACTTAGAAACATGGTATGAAAATAGTGTAGAAACTGATGTCTTATAAAGGTTATTTAATTACCTCCTAAAAATTGTTGTATTATTATTCCGGGTACTGAATCTGTATGTTTGCACAAACACTTCAACTTTTGTTCAAGACAGTTTCAAGAACACATATGAAGTTTTTAACACCTTCAACACAAGTTCATCAAGAAATATCGAAGAAGTATGTTATTTAAAGGAAACAAGATGAAGTAGAATACAGAACCAAGTCCTCCGAATTCACGGAGTGTCCTTAAGGAATTAATTCCCTTAAAGTACC
Source organism: Capsicum annuum (assembly GCF_002878395.1). Taxonomy (NCBI): domain Eukaryota; kingdom Viridiplantae; phylum Streptophyta; class Magnoliopsida; order Solanales; family Solanaceae; genus Capsicum; species Capsicum annuum. Next base: position 99,667,925 of record NC_061121.1, on the reverse strand, counting down.
CGAGATTGTGAAATTTTTCCTCCAAGGATAAAATGTCTCACAATTAGAATATAGCGGTGCCTCAAACCTTCTGATCCTTCGAACACACTCAATGGTAGTTGATCACACAAAGTTTTTTTAGAAGTAGAAGAGTGTTTTTCAATGCAGAAAAATTCGTGTTACCTAAGAAAAAAAATTCAGGTATTTATAGGCATCAAATGTCCCTTCGAAAAGGAAGTAATGGTTCATGGAAGGGTGTATCACTTTGGAACAATCATGTCTATCCATTTCGAAATAGTATGTATTTTCCGAAACAGTCACCCCTTTTTTTAAACAGTGTATCTTTTCCTTGAGGGTTATGTTGTAAAAATATTTTCTTTTTTCCTTGAATTTTTTGGATGACTTATTTAAAGCCGAAGCTGAAGCCGAGCGAGCGACGACGGCGCGAGGCACCTCTTGTTGTTGCCTCACTATCCACTTGAAAGAGTGTTACTCAATAAAGACACATTAAAGTTGCTTTCTCCCACCAATGTGGGAGTAGTATACTTTCCTTAAATGAGTACAGTTTTCCTCCAAATCTGAAGCCGCAAGCGACGGCGACGATGACACGAGGCACCTCTTGATTCTTGCCTCACTATCTACTTGAATGAGTGTTACTCAATAAAGACATATTAAAGTTGTTTTCTCCCACCAATGTGGGAGCGAAGTATACTTTCCTTAAATGAGTACACTTTTTTGAAACAATGTCTTTTCCTCGAAGGGTTGTAAAAATATTTTCATTTTTTCTTGGATTTTTCGGATGACTTGTTTAAAGCCGAAGCCGAAGCTGAGCAACGACAACGACAGCGCGAGGCACCTCTTGGTTCTTGCCTCACTATCCACTGGAAGGAGTGGTACTCAATAAAGACACATTAAAGTTGCTTTCTCCCACCAATCTGAGAGAAGTATACTTTCCTTAAATGAGTACACTTTTCCTCCATTTTTCATTCACACCAATTGAATCCAACAAAAATATGGTATAGAAATAATGAAAAAATTGGTGTTTCTAAAAATATAATATAAATTGATATAAAAATTGGTGTCCTGTAAAAATTATTTAACTACATCCTATAAATATGTTATAAACGTGGTATGGAAACTGATATTCCGTAAAGGTTATTCTAAAAAAACTTATATATCACATCCATAAACGTTTAGATCTAAAAAAAGAATACTTGATTTTTGGCTATTGCTTTGAGTAAAGCATTTTAGCCCAATGGGATTGATTTAGTAGCAGTACGATGAGATAATTGCACGTGAGACTTATATATATGATACCACAAGTTCACGACTTGGGAGAAGCAATATTGTAGCTTGTTCAAATATTTTAATAACCTAAATTCTTTGATTGTTGCAGGATTATGGTTACATTATTTTATATAACTTTGAGTGAAGAAAATGGTGAGGACCGTGACTGTAATGAAAAGAGAAGCAACGAACATAGTGAAGATAGAAGAGTCTAGAAGGAAATAAAGAAGATATTGAAAAGATATGAAATACCATAAAAGAATAAACACATACCACAAAATCAACCAATTTATATAACTAAGACCCAAAAAATATTTCTTTTTTCATTAATTTTCAAAAAGCAAGTGATTTTAGTATAAAAAATAATTTTTAATAGATAATAAATTTTGTAAATAAAAATTAATTTTTGTAATAAAAAATAATACAGAAATATTTTGTAATATTAATTCTTAAATAGTATATTTATGTGATTTTTTCAAGTTAAAAAGCACTAACATTACATGACCTTGAGTGTTTTTCTTTCCTTTTAGAGAGAGGCTGATTTGTGTTGGTAGTTAAACTTGCTCGCTTCACAAAGACAAAAGTAATCGCAGGCAGAACATCAGTATTTCACACGATCTAAGGTCAAGAAAGAAACTATAGATTCATTAGTTCTTTCTTGAGATAACAGAAGGACTCGTTCAACTATGGATCCTAGTCTGATCAGCACAATTTGAGTCAGTTCCCATCTTTTCTGTGACAATGAACCCGAGTGCCTTGATAGGAAGAGAAATAACCTAGAGCTCATTGCTGGTTTGAAGCAACAAATTGCCGAGCTAAGGCTCATGGTGATGCAAAGTAGAAAATCTTCTCACACTCCTCCAAACATGACTCTTCCTCCTAATGCACGACAAAAGGGGCCTATGTTTCCAACGTCGGAAGGAATTGATCAAGAAGGTCATTTTGCTCATTCTTCTCAGGATGCCCCTTTTGTATACACATTTGCTCATCCAATGGTTCAGAACATATATTGTCACACCAAGCTCTGCTAGTGTACACCTATTCTACCACCCCACTAGTGATACAACCTCAAGGGTTATACCGCTTAGATGTCAATCATTATGTTGAAACAAAGAATGATACAAGAATGTTCACCGATAAGACTGTGAACAAAAAGCTCAAGGTCTTGGAATATGCAATAAAAAGTCTTCAAGGGCTTGGAAGTAATCAGAGTGTGAAGTATGAAGAGTTTTGTGCATTTTTTGAGATTGAGTTGCCTCCTGGTTATAAGATCCCAGAATTTGAAAAGTTTGACGGGTCAGGAAATCCCTTCTTTTATTTCAAAACTTATTATGAAAAATATATTAGTATGGGCATGAATGAAGGAATACGGTCAAACTATTTAGTCAAAGTTTGAGTGGAAAGGCTCTATAATGGTATGCTAAGCAAGATGTAACTAAGTGTCACACTTGGGATGACCTGACAAATGCTTATGTGGATCACTACAAGTTTTATATCAATATCATTCCTGACAGGATCTCTATGACAAAGCTAAGACAAAAATCAAATGAGAGTTTTAGCGAATATGCCATATGTTGGAGAGAAGAGGAGACTAGGGTACATCCCCCTATGGAAGAAACTGAGATGATTAGTTACTTCATTCATGCACTAAATTCAAAATATTTTAATCGCATGGTAACGATGGCTGGAAAAACATTTACTAAAATTGTCAAGACTGGGGAAATAATTGAGGATGGTCTCAAGACAGAAAAGATAATAAATTTGACAGAACTGCAATCCACTCATAAGGGCTTCCAGATTGGCTCTTTTGGAAATGGGAAGAAAAAATAGAAGGAAGTAATGAGAGTGATGACTCAAGAAAATTCTTCCAACTACAAGCAACCTCCTCGATATAAACCCAATGCTCGATATACTAACTATCCTATCTTCAATGAACAAGATACATAGCATGCTCAACCTCTGCCACAAAACTATCAAAATAATGTTCCTCATGCCAATCATGAAAGAAAGCCTCCCAGAATTTTTGCGTCATTGGCATAATCTCTTATCCAACTTTTTGAAAGGTTGAAAGGAGTAAAACAACTTCATCCAGTGAAAGTAAAGCCTGTGAACACTTCTGCTAATTGGTATGATCCAAACAAGCGATATGCTTACCATTCTGGAGTTGTTGGTCGTGATTCAAAAAAATTATCACTCTCAAGCACAAAATTCAGGATTTGATTGACAACAAGGTGATAATGCTTGATGAAGCTCTAGAAAATGTTAATAAAAATCCATTGACCAATCACAAGACGTATTCATTGGCACCATTAATCAGAAGAAGGATGAATTTTCCTCAAAAGACGCTCTTTTGAATCTTTTTATCCTACATCTGGAAGTTATTATTTTCTTTTCTTGTAATCATACTTTCTCGTTTCATTTTTTTGTAATTGCATTCTATTGATTTATTTCCTTATAATCACACTTTATGATTTGATTTCCTTGTAATTGCACCCTTTTAGTTGTATGAAGTTGTATGAACTACGTTTTACCTAAATTCTTAAGAATGGGATATGTAGGCGGCCTATGTCGGCTTCGATCAACCCCTTAAATTTTTTTATCTTTTCAGTATGAACTACGTTTGACCTAAACCCCAAGAATGGGATACGTAGGCGACCTATGTCAACTTTTATCAATCTCTTAGATGATTTACTTTTCCATTTTTTTGGAAGTACATTTCCTACCTCAATAAAATGCATAGGCATCACCTTGGCTCTGTCATATTTCCCATAATATTTTCATAGAAACTATGACAAATTTTTTGAGAAGATCTTAGAGGATCCTTTCCCAAGATAAATAATGATGACATTGAAGTATGTAATTGAGGCAAAAATTTTTTAGAAGATCTCAAAAATTTAATAAAACTTGACATTGGCTACAAAGTTGAAAATTGGACGTGCTGAAGCTGAGATTGGGGTATAATTTTTGAAGTTCTCTATGCTTAAACCACTCTATGTTAGAAACAACTCAAGTATTTTGCATTTTAGACTGGGCAGAATTTTTGATGAGGTCTCAAAAATTCTATATTAAACAAATGTCACATAAAGTTCGGGAGTTATATGTTATAGACTGGGGCAGAATTTTTGAGGAAGTTCCTAAAAAATTCCACAAAAGTTGTACTTCATGATCAGAAAGTTTGCAAATCAATGATCAACAGGTGCATCAAGAGAGCAAGGAAACACCAACACAGTCAGTCTCTCAAAACTAAGAATTTTTCTTTGGATGCAGAAATAGTGAAGTCACAAAGTTGATAATGTTAAGCATGACAAAAAGCATTATCAAACCCGCTGTGACCTTTCCATAATAATCCAGAAAACTTATCTCCCTCATTTTCCTCTTGATTTATATTTATATTACTTCGTTATGATCTCTAACACTTTTTTTGATTTTATTGGGAAATGATCGGACATAACGACGAAGAAGTGAAGATATTATCCAAACTACAATCTCTAAATCATCATGAGTGACGTTATGCAAGATCGCCTCTAGAAATAATGCAAAAGTATCTTCTCAAAGTTTAACGATTCAATCTAGAATCTCAAGACATGCACAAGTCCTTTAGAGGACTCCTGATTCAAATGATGAAGTTCAACAAATCAACTTCTATATTTTCTCGTCTTATTTGGGTCATCCACCCTTTCAAAAGGACACATCTTATTTGGGATATCTACCCTTTCGAAAGGACACACCTTATCATATTTGGGTACATTGGGCCGTCATTCTGTTCAAAGTGACACGTTACACCCAAGATAGGTCGTCCGCCTTTCAATGAGACACGTTGGGCTATCTCCTCATTCAAAGTGACATGTTACATTTAAAATAGATTGTCCACCTTTTAATTATACACGTTGGATCATCATCCCATTCAAAGTGACATGTTACATTCAAGATAGGTTGTCCACCTTTCAGTGAGACACATTGAGTCGTCACCCCTATACAAAGTGAAATGTTATATTTAAAATAGTTCGTTTTCCTTCCATAAGATACGTCGGGTCGTCACCCTATTCAAAGTGACATGTTATATTCCAAATAGGTCGTTTGCCTTTCATTGAGACACATTGGACTGTCACTCCATTTGGAGTCACATATTATATTCAAAATAGGTCGTTCACCTTTTAATGAGACACGTTGGACAGTCACTCCATTCAAAGTGACATGTTATATTCAAATAGGTCGTTCGCCTTTTAATGAGACACATTAGACTGTCACTCCGGTCAAAGTGGCATATTATATTTAAGATGGGTTATCCGCTGTTCAATAAGACATATTGGGCCTTCACTCTATTTAATGTTGTGCAAATTGGTTCATCAACTATCTCAGCACAACATATTTAAATAAGTTTTCACCAATTTACGTTAGTGTAATGCTACATTTGAACCTAACTATTTTATTTGAGATATTGTCGAGAGCATCCGAAAGGATCAAATTCTCAATTCAAAACCACAGGTGTGGATGACTCCAAAAGGGAGAAGGACAACATGAAACTTTTTCTTAGCAGCGAATTGGGATATAGTCAAAAAAAGAATATCAAACTCGTTGGACGCGAGCTAAAGGATGACTTCCACCACAATCAACCACACCCCTATTAGAAGACATGTGGGATATTTTGGGATATTCTGGTTTCAGTTTCACTTTCAGGATACTTTTAAACTTATACTGGAAGTAACCTTCCCTTTTCTTCAAATCCGAGTGCTAACACACTCAGAGTTTTGGAAATTATGTCTAGCTAAATTCTTTCCTATGGATGTGAAGGATCCGACATTCATGGTTAAGAGGTTACGAGCCTTTTTTTCTATAAACTCAAATAACTTATCACTTATTCCAAACCAAAGGTTGTCTTAAATAAGAGACTATATTTTTCATCAATGTAGTCAAACTACAAGCAGTCTGATTTCTTGAGTCTCGGGGATATATATGTTGAGCTCCATGTTGAAAACTTAACTGCATTTTAACCTCCCCCAAATCCACTTATTTTCCAGATTTTTGATTTTACTAAAATTTAAAAATCGAAATAGCTTATGAATTTTTTTAAAATCGCGCTTTAAATCAAGATTTATGAACTAGAAGTGACCTGAATTCACATATAACCTCAGATATGTAGGAAATTCGATATCGGGGTGAGACCGTAACTCCCTAAAAACTTGTATGAAAACCAACCCTTTTGAGAAATGAATTTGTGGTCAGACAAAATTAGGAGCGTCAAACTCCCTTTTTCTAAGGTTACCTGCATCCACCCTACCCAAAGGGAGGGAGCAATTTTTGACGCCTAATTTTTGTCCTTCACGGCTGAGTTTAATTTTGAGTTTCTTCAATTTTGACTAAAAATTAAAACATTTATCTGAGAAAGAAAGTTTCAAAATATTTTTAGGTATTTTTAATAGTTTAAGTAGAGATTATATATTCTCGTATTTGTATATAGGAGATTATATGATTTTGTTACTTAAAGAAATTATTTTATTGAAAATTTGATGTTAATCAAGGTTGTCTCTAGAATTAATTCAAAGGAAAAATATTGATTTAAATATAATTTATTCTAAAAAATAATTTATTTGAAAAGATATTTATTTGATTTTTTTAAACCAAGAAGCTCTGAGTTAAAACGATTGATAATTCGTATCGAATTTTATTCTAATTTTAGTCGATTTATTGATTTTGATTATAATTGAAATCAATTTGGTCATAATTGCAATGCAATTGACCGATTAATTTTTCAATATGGTTTAAATTTAAATAAAGTTGACTGAAATTATAATTTAGGACTATTTGTCAAATAAATTAGTCCTAAATCCTAATTAATCTAACCCCTAAGCCCAACAACACTTTTGCCATTTCTTAACTGGTCCACACCAGCCCAAAATCCCAATACCAAATCAGCCTCACCAGCCAAAACCAACCAACCCAGTACTCAACTTCAGCCCCTGACCCGGTTCGGCCCAAGCTCCCTTCATTTTTTTTCTATACTCGATCAAACAACAAATCCAAATGGATAACAACAGCTCTCAACCACAACAATGTTCAACAACAACATCAATGGCAAAACCCGTGTACTACACCGTCAGCACCAAACCCGCAATTTCAAAGCAATATCACCGATAACAACACTCAATAACAATGGTATACAACAACAAATACGTACAACTATTTCAACAGACTCGTACAATATCAACGAAAAAAACCTGGCCATCCTACCCTCAATTTTACCATTTTACCCTCACGTTCAGCCAAGAATGGCTAGGGTTCCATAAACTTTTCCCTTTCTTAGAACATGTTCATTAATTTTTTGGTAAGTATTTAAACCCAACGTCTCTCTCCGATTCAATTAAATTCAAGTTTTGTCTCACTATGGACTTTGATTATCTAAAAATAATTCCAAATTTTTGATTTGAAATCCATCTATTTCAAATCCAAACCCCTGGTTATTTCCCCCAATTTCCCCAATAAATTGATATTAGAGGTTAAAGGTTAAAGGTGAGAGGGGGATTTTGAGGAAAAAATTGGGGGTTCTGGTGGTGCATGCCTCTAACCTCACGCAACCAAAATTCCGATGAAAAACTAAACTTAGGCATAGTCACTATAATTTCAATAGATTGGAACTGAGTTTTGACAGTGGTGAAGTTATCGTCGACTCGTTGTCCCGATTTGCTGCTCGAAAAAAAAGTAAACACATTTTTTTCTTCTCCTCCTTCTTCGTGTTAGTGGCGATTTTTTTCTGTAGTCATAGTAATGGTGTAATTGTTTACTGTGGATGGCTATGAAGGACATAGGATTCTGTAATAGCTGATCGTTGTTATCATATTGAGTTAAAATTATCATATTGGTTATGTATGTAATACATTGATGATATTAGCCAAACTTCTTGTGAAATCTACCTAATTCATTAGAATAGGAAGGTTTAGCGAGAAAGGGAGAATATAATTTTTGAAAGTATTTTATAGAGTTAGTTAAAGAATCGAGGTATTCGAATAGGATTGACCTTACTGTTGTACAAATTTTTATTCTGAGTTTAGTCGATAAGTTGTGAGGTCTTTTAAATTATGCATCTTTTCTTGACATGGTTTAGAGTTAAGAGAGGGAAATTTGACTGACTTAAAACAGTTTCTCCGATTAAATATTATTTCTTTTGAGTATGTGCGAAATTTTTTTTCTTAAGGACTTTATTTTCTAAAACAAGTCCATAAATTTAATTGGTTGAGTCTTGTTTGATATTTATTTGCATGCTAAGATATATGGAATAGATACTTGAAAATGCGAGTAATAGTTATTCTAAGTATTAGTCATCTTCTTCTCTTCCGAATCATAGTTGATTGTGGTGTGTTAGGTGTGAAGGGCAGAAGCATTTCTCTTATGTTTTCTCTTAAATTTATTCTTTGTGTGTAATTAAATGACCTCACCCTGAACCTATTTTCTTAGAAAGTTTGGATATGTCTGGTAATAAAAGGGTGATAATATTATACAAGTTGTTTGTTAGAGGCTTCTAATAAATTAACCCTCATGCATTACTGATCGTGTGCTTTACTTGAAACTATATGGATCATTCTATGTTATAAAAGCATGTCAATTTATTTTTAAATCACTTTTGCCCATAATTTCTTCCCAAACGCAAGTCTTTTCTTTTTTTCTTCTCGTGCTTTATGAATACACTATGCTTTCTTCATTGGGCCTTATCAAATTGTTGTTTGTGTTAAGAAATTTGGGTTAAGTTGGATTTAGGTATTCTAGTTGTCAACTTAGTGGTTATTTTGAATTTTGGAACTCCCTTCATCTGAAATAATGTTGACAGTTTCAGTTGTTTCTCTTCTTCTTTTCAATAATGTTAAAATTGGTCATTTCTTTTCATAAGTTACTCAAAGTGGTTTCTTGATAAATCTATCTGGGTAATATAAAACAACCCTTAATGGATCTCTCTGGTCTTTCTTGTGTACCAACAGAGAGACCATGATTCGTGAATTTGAATTGGTCGAAGATCACTGTTGCGCTGAATAATTCGAATATAAAGAGGGCATTAAGTCCTATTTGGTTAAGTTATTGGCATAACTTACTATCTACTTGTATTGAGTAGTATTCTTTGGTTGTCTTATGGACTTGATTTCCTATATGTTTTTGCTATGTCTAGTATATAATGCATACTCTTTTTCCTATTCTTCTCTTGACGCACTTTGATATGTCTACTATATAATACATATAATTATTTGTTCTTTGTTTTTTTTTGCATGTGACACCCTAATGAGTCAAGACGGACTTCTCTCTTGCATATCTGTAGAGTCAAAACTCCATGTTAAGGTCCCAAAAAGGATCAAAGGCCAAGAAACCCGACCGTATACATCGATATACAATATTTCACATGGAATATATAGTGGAAGACGAGGAGGTGAAGTAGGTACATAAGTGGAAGACTAAAATACATGTATATATGACTGATATGTGGTCACGTATACACTGGATATACTGAAAAATGCAGCAAAGTAAAGCTGTGATATACAACTGGTATACATGAATAAAAAATGGACTGAAGTCCATAATTCAAAGTCTAAAGCTGGGAAACTTTATTGATGGACTAATTAAGGGCCCAATTTCAATTCTTGTATTTAATTTTGTAGCTTATATTGTTTACTAGATAGGCAATGCTCGTGCTTAGCACAGGCCTAACATTATCATGTTTATTACAATTGCAATGTCATAAAATTAAGACAATGAAAGAACGGAGGAATACTTACTATCATACTATTGCATCAAAATTAGAGATTTTTTATGCACTTGCCTTTTACAAAAGGAAAACAGTAATATTTTTTTTTATCTTCAAGGCATATACTCTCCGATCAAATAATCAAAATGACACACAGAGAAATGGTTAAACGTAAATTCAACATTTGTGTTCTTACTAATCTTCACATAAGCATCAGCAACATGATATGAACTTTTCTTCCGTAGCATATCTTGAATTAAACAGACTGTCATTGTAGTTTGATTCCAACCAAAGCAAGCTAGTTTTATAGGTGCTCTACTTTTTAAAAAATTTCATGGTCAAGTCAAATAAAATTTCAATACCTAGCTTTCTCATGCATACAATATTCTCACACACCAAAATTAGTAATAATAATAATTTTCTCAAACAAATCTAAACACATACACACACATATATAAAAGATAAATCACCACAATTTTGAATCCTTTGAGCCTAAACCTTAAATCATCTATTATTTTTTTCAATCGTGTATGTTCTTTTCAATCATGTATTAACCGAGTTTTGATTACGAAGCTTGCTCCTCTTGATGAGAATATTCTAGCCTCCGTGATGAAGTTAGTTAGGAACCTCATAATTTTTATTGCATGTTCGTTCATGTTAAAATTCAAATAACTCTATCAAGAGTCGAAAGGTTCACATTGGGTCATAATTACAAGATAACGCTTGAATAGAAAAATTGTATCTCCCTTAATCAAATCATGTCCTTCAGTTGAACCAATACTTCAGCTGAAAAATCCCAGAAAAAAGACCACAATTTATTTTTGTGCACTAATAACTCATTAATAGCATAAATTCAGATATGTATATGACATGAATGAAAATATTAACCATACCCCTAAAGATCAAATAGTTCTTTTTTCATTGTTATTCTTAAAGAGGATTAAATGGTTCTTCTCTATTTATTTATTGTTACTCTTAAAGACGATTAAATAGTTCTTCTCCATTTTCAGTGAAAGCTTTTATGATTGTAAGCAGCATCCCAATATTCAAAACATGATAAGTTTCAGTAACATAAACTAGACAGTGAAGAAACTTGAGGCTGAGAAGATCAAATAAATAGTACACCGGTGTTTGAGGGTGTTTCTATATGCAGACATTGATTTTGATACATTTTATACTCATAGATGGTCTCAGTGATGAAGGACTATAAGAAACTAATTCATTATTCTACGATGGATAGCACATGCTATCTATAAAAAAGATCAACTCCTAGTCACTCCACTTATTTCTTTTTGATTGCTTGATATCATCCTAAGAATTTTTTTTTTGATATGTAACAGAATAAGAATATAGTTGCTTAGTATTTCAACATAACTTCATCCAAAGGTAACCAATGATAGCAATAGCACACACTACCAACATGTTTCCAACAACTTCCAAACAACATAGAAGTTCCAAAGAATTTTGTTTTACTGTTGAAGTAATTCTCAAGAACCAAGAATTATAGTACACTTCTATTAATATCCAATGAAAAATCTCAATACATAAAATCACCCAAAGACTAAGCTAGTGTTTGACCATAGATTCTCAAATATTTTTGGCAAGTCATTTTGGGAGAGTATTTGGGTAAAATTTTACCATGTGTTTGGCCATAGTATTTGCGAAATATATTTCACTTTCAATAGTTCACGAAAAATAGAATCTAGGCCAAATAAGAACACTTGTGAAAATAAATAAATAAATAAATAAATACAATATATGATTATTTGGTTATCTCAACATACTATTAACCACTTTTGGTCAACCAGTATGCACTACTAAGCATAGTAGTTAGAATAACTTATACCAATGATATATCTCCATAGTACTTGGAAGAAACAACATTGCAAAGGAGAACTGAAACACCTCACTATTTCAGATCCAACTTCTTAAAAGGAAAAAAATTAATATGATTTTTAGTGTTTCAGAATTAAATAGAGTGATGAATCCTACTATCTGTAAACAAAGTTCAATATCATACAAAGCTCATTTATCATTTTATTGGATTTTGTACAAGGACCAAGCTTTGGCATGGGTACCAAGTAAGAACTGTAGTACTTGAATTTTTCACAAGAGCCAAGCTTTGACATGTACGCCAAGTAAAAACTTTAACAGTTTAATCTCTCAACCATAACTCTCTTTGAAGTGAAAACGAGAAAAGAAAAGTATCCCAACAACATATAACATATATTATCAAGTACATCAAATCAAAACACTTTTAATATTCTTTTCTTGTGATCTGACCCTTTTCTGGAAATCATGCATAGCGGAACTTTTAGTGTACCGACTGCCTTTTTTTTTTTAAAAAAAAAATCTATTAAATTTTATCATACTGGTTTAATTTATGAGTTTGATACAATATATGCAAAAGAATGTTACCAAACTTGTACTCCACAATTTACGATTTTCAAACAGGCTATTCAAATATCTCTAAATTTACACTCTAGCCAAGCAAATACCAGAAAAATTATCAATTCTCCATATTATCTGAAAGCATAACCAATTATACTATTAGACCAATAATGGTGAAGGGAGGGTCATATTATAATTTAAAGTTCACGTAACTTATTAAACCCAATAATTTAAATACCAACATATTCTTTCTCATTATGATTTTATTAGGTTCTCTTATGTTCACATTTATGTACTTTCAATCTTATATTTCACTCATAGTCGATTTCACACAATCTGTAAATTCAACACAAACAGTGCTAGCATTTAGTTTATCCATTGCTTTGTTACTTAGTTGTTCGTGATTGGAAGGGTAGGTAGTCAAAATATGATCTTTCACATTCTTTTTTGATTGGATATCGAAAAAAGAAGACATTGACAGCTAAAACATGTATGCCAAGTTCAAGAAACACCAAAATGTATTCAATATTTTATTTGTTATAGATGTTAATTACCATATAAATATGTATTCATTCTAAAGAAATTTTAATTATTTTTTCATACTAATAATGTCTGAGAAATGTAAGGCTTAGCTCTTACTTAATGTAAGAGAATTGGGAGGTATTACAAATTTCTTAGCATGAGTCCTAAATATCACACCTTGATGACATATTTCTAGTTCAGAGTGAGCATCGCCAGAAACTGCTGCTACCTGGATTGATATGTAAAATGTAATACCTTAGTAATTGTTTAAAATCACATTTTAAACCAGGATATAAACTCAAATATGCAAATAAAGTATGATTTCCAATCATGAAAATTAGTATTCAACTTATTATATTGAAAAAATCATTTAAAATTATTCAATAATTACTTTGTGAGGATAACCAAGGATCCATTTAGAGGTCAGTCAAAATAAGCAAAGAGTAAATAAATGGAGTTCTTCCATACAACTATGAGTTACACATGTAGATGCAACTCCTAAATCAAAATCTGGTAAAATTAAATAATTATTAAGTGATTTGTAAATTTTGTATCTATCAGGATACCTTTTTTGGTAAATAAGCAAGAAAAGAAGTAAGTACAGAGTTCAGTAAAGAGATGTCAAATCAACATAAAATCTATCATGGCTGAAATTCATACCTGAGGGAAGTTTTACGCAGACTTCAAAAATTCTGCACATCCTTCGCTGGTGCCAAAACCTTCATAACACTACCACATGAGCTTACCTATTTAATTTAGCATGTTTTTGAAATGATAATACTAATGTTGGCCTAAGTTGCATTGTTTACAAGTTCTCAGCCTCAAAGATGGGAGATTTTGATAATACTTGATTCATGACCGCATAATGCCAACACACCTACTATGAAGATTATCACCGGACTAAGCTACTCCCTGAAAGGGGTATTAGCTTAGACAAGGTGGAGGAAAAGCTCTCAAAATTCCATGATAGACTCATTACGACTCAATGAATGTGCTTTTTCCTGGAACCTTCTATGCTAATGAGTAGTAAGTGCGTGAGTTCTACACAAATCTCAGCGTAGTTTCTCTCACAAACCAAATGATGATAGTTTGGGATAAGTAAGTGAAATTCAGAGCGTAGTAGGTTAATGCAGTGTATGGGCTCCCAGATACTGATATGGGGCATTTCCAGGCAAGGGCATATGAGCCAGGGACCTGGATGGCCAATATTTTATATCCTGGAAAAGCAGTTCCCTAGTCCATCACCAAAAGAGATATTATGATGAAGGACTTCACAGCACAAGCCAAGCTTTAGTTGAACATCGTATGCAGCCGAGTATCGCTATGCACCCATATGACCATTGTCACAGATTTGAGAGCTCGGATGGTGGGTTGCATCCTATCTGGTATCCCTCTTAATATTAGCGAGATTATTCTCTCAGAGTAGTTGTATTTCCAGACTCATGTAGGTATGCACCTTTTATTCCCTTCCCTTATCACTGAGCTTTGCAAGCAGGCAAGAGTGGAAGAATATACTGTAGATACTTAGGTATGTCCAGTCTCCCTCATCTACCCACTCAAATTTAGAGGTAGAGGTGCCCCAGGTCAGAGTAAGAAGAGGAAAATAAACACAGGCAAATCAGTCCAAGAGGACATAGATACTTGTAGACCTTCATCATCCAACCCCCCGATGACATCTCAGGTCAAATATGGGAGGTTAGGGAGCTAGTGTCCAGATTACCCTAGGGACCGGGAGAGCCATCCACCACTTACTACTTACATATAACTCGGTCAGATTATGACCTACATTATGAGGAGTAGAAGAAGTAGAGAGAAACTGTTGCCATTTTAGAGAGAGCTTACTCAGCTTTGGTGAGATCACATAGAGACCTTAAGGAATCACATAAAAAGATAGTATCGAGGTTGGATAGTGAAGATGAGGTCTCTGCTAATTGGTTGATTGATGATGCTGGTGGTGATGGTGCAGAGTTAACAGAAGAGAGCAACTATTAAGGCAAATTCAGGGAGATCTCTCTTACTCTTGATTTATTACACATTCAGTGAGGTCACTACATTCCTTTTAGTTGGGGGTACCCCTAGATTTGTAGTGTTTTAATGTTATGATGCTGGACATTTCTTTTAATATTATGTTGTTGTTTTGAGATGACATTTTGGATATTACTTTGTTTGTGTTGTGAGATACAATATTTTTGGCACTCGGTTGGTGCCTATATTTTATGGATTATCATGTTTCTCTTCTACTTTATTTTAATTTTGATAAAACATGACTAATTTTTCCCCATGATGGATAGAGTGACGATATTCATAAGTTTAAAGCGTTGTGTTTGGGTTTTAAAACATAGATGTAGGGAAATTCTGAGTACCCATAGCATAAATGTAAAGAATGTAAGGGAAGTCTGAGTACCTGTGGCATTATAAAGTATAGATCTGGGATCACATCTTACACCATTAGCGAAGTCTGAGTAGACATATAATTGGTTTGCCCATTTTTATGCCAAAATGTAACACTAAGGCTTTGGTTATTACCATGATTGCAAAATTATGCATGGTGCGGATACAAAACAAACAACCCCCTCCATCTAAAATTTTTCAAAAATCAAAGGCACGGGTGTAAGCAACTTTGTAGAAAATCTTTTTCTCTTTCTGTGGCTCCATAAGTTATTGACTTATAATAATGATAGATACTCTAATTTTGTTTCACGGGAGGGACAATTGAGCCTCCTTGGTAAGTTTTTGCATGCCATGTGTGGTGAGCATTTTGCATTCATCTCTTATATACTTATGTTATCTAGAACTTCCCCCGTTAGTCTTTCAAAGCTAATGTTGATTGTATTTGGTTGGAGAAATAATCTTAGGCCACCTTTGTGATTTTAGAAGCCCACTCTAGTCCAAAAATCCTACCCAAGCATGAATATAATCCCTAGTTACCCACTTTGAGCCTTTGGACCTTTCTTTGGCAAACACATTACAAGCTGTGAACCATTATTTTTATCTCTTTTATGAACCATACTCATCACGAACTTAAAAATACAACTTGAGGCTAAAAGCTTAAGTTGGGGGTGGTAAAGATTGATGGAAGTAAGTTTAGGGTTACAAGGTTGTAAGTAAAGTGCCTAATGTGCCTAAGCTTTAAAAACAAATTTATAAAAAAAGAAAGATTTCAATAAAACAAAGACATGAATGAGAGTTAAAAGAAAAAAGAATGAAAGAAAAGTGGTAAACAGAGAAAGCAAAAAGTAGGCATGATAAAAGAGAGAAAATAAAGAAGAAATGGCCCATAGTAAAAAAGAAGGATTGGAAAGTGTGATGTAGATGTTCAAGGAAGGGTGTATCCCTGTTATCCCAAATGATATCCTACCCTAACCCGAACCTACGTTACAAACTTAAACAGTCCTTTAAGATCTCTGACCATTTACTTTCTTTGTAGTGGCTATTGAAAATAGGGGCAAGCTTATGGTAGACACTTGATGCATAGAGATTTCTCTTGTGTGAGAGAGAGTTCTTTCACTTAAAACTTTTTGTTGCATTTTTGGTAGCTTGGTGTGTAGAAATTTCCTTCTTGTGAGGATTGACATGCAAAATAAGTTGGGGTGAGTGATTTTGTCACCTTCCAAAGTATGAGGAAGATGTAGTATAGCTTAGTTATGATGATACGAGCCAAATGGCCCTCGTAGCTTTTGATTAATTCTGTGTTGATGGGATGATATCCAAAATTGTACAAGATTATATAGAGAAATTAATCATTAGCAAGTTTAAATGACATCATTCAAGGACAAGATAGGAGGATTCAAGATTTGGTCATATTTAGAGTACAAGGACATGCATGGAGGACTCGTTTTGAGCGTATAATAAAGCAATTCCATGGTTAGAAGGTTACTTGGGAGATTTCCTTAATACCAACCCAAGAGCCCTAAGGGATCTCACATCTTGAAGCTTGAAAAACCACGACTTTGGAATACATTGAAGAGGCGTCCCATTTGTCAAGTCCAAACACTCAATGGCCACCCCTTTTTGAAGGGCATTTAGAGATTGCACATGGTGTTTTAACATACCATGGCCGCCCCTCTCTCATTAAGGGCATATTGATTTTTTCCCTTTATGTAAGAGCATATAAATAAGAACTTATTAGGTTTATTTCACTTAGTTGATGAATATGGATGATTGAAAGAACCATTTTTCTTCTCTTGAGAGAGAGTGAAAATTGTAACTAGGGTAGCACTTAGTGTGGAATCACTAGTGTTACAATTTGGCTTAGAAAAGTTGGTCCTTGAGTGGTGGATTCCCTCTTGTGTCTACGTAAGAGTGTGGTGTTGCTATTATTGGTCGTAGGGGTTCTAGGATTTGATACATCCTTTAGTTCCTATATCTTGCAATAGTGTGTGTCTCACTGCCTATCCTTTTATTTCTTGTAATCGCTTAAGTGTTTGTTCCTTGTTCTAGTGAAAATCATTGGTTGTTTTTTCTTTTGTGTTATTATTTATTTTGTTGTCTCGTGTTATTGTTACTTCCGTGGTATTGTTCTTGTGTTTGTGGGCTATTTTGCTATCATTTGGTATTAGAGCAAGGATTGATTTTGTTCCAACAAAATCAATCTTGGGCTTGTTAGTTGAAAAAAATTGAAGTGTTGAAAAGCTAAAAATCTCAAAAAAAGAGAATCTATCCCCTTTTAGGTGTTTTGGTCAAAATTTGTATCTTATATTTAGGAGATTATTGTGTGTTTTGTTTGTTTCTAATATTAGGTTCTTGTTCCCTAACACTAAGTGATTCTAGATTCGAATTTTGAGCCATTTTTGAGTTGTTGTTGAAGTTTGAAGGTTGCTGTTTTTTGAGGATTGGTGGCTTGAAAATGTGTTGTTGATGTTTGTTTTTGAAGATTAGATCTTGAACATGTGTTTTTGATGTGGAGTTCCAACGTGCACCTATAACTTCAATTTCATAGGTGTTGTTCTTGGTGTTCTTCACCATCTTCTTGTCTTGTTGAAAAAGTTTTCAAAGTTGGTTGTTTGATCTAAAACCAAGTGGAAAAAGGTGTGGTCTTTGTTTGTCTTGCAAGACCTAAGTTCAATACATACAAAATAAAAAAGTGAACAAAGGGGTTTTCAAAAATGAGCCTTACCAAAAGGATGCAATAGCCTGACTTCTAACAAATCCCAAGACATCCAAAAGAGGAAAGAAGGCAAAGGCTTTCAAAAAGTTGTTTGTCCAAAAAGGTGCAAAGTAGTAGAACGTTTTTGAATTTGAAAAAGAGTCTCCAAATCTTGTTGTTTCCCTCCCAAAGTTGAATTCCACTCATCCTTAGTTGAAAATTGATCAATACAAATTGAAAAATAAAATAAAAAATTCAAATTTCAACAACTCCCAACACCAATCCAAGGCTGCCACATGGCTGCCACATCATCATTCTTCAAGAACCGACCTAAGGCTCAAATTTCAGATTTCTTAGTTTCTTTTTCTTGTTCCTTTAGTTTCATTTATTGATTCTACTACTAATTGACAAACTAGTAATCATCTGCTAGGTTGTAAGTTAGTTTTGAGTCCATTTTGTTCGTGTTTGCATTTCTTGTGTGCTTTTATCTTTTTGATTCATTATAAATCCTTGGTTCAAGTACGAACTAGATTTTATTTGAGACTTTCAAATGGAAATCCACTACGGATAAGAGTAGAACTCACCCCTCAACGTCTCACAGAGTACAAGCCAACTTACAACACTTGTGAGACCAAGTGTGAGGTATCCAAAGAGAGGAGAGTGTGGAGAGGATACTTTTTGAGCTAACGTGTTTTTTTGTTGATTGTCTTTCTTAGGTCCCATGGATAAGAATGCTGCCCATACTATCTTGGCCTACCTTAAAGCTCTCAATCGTAAGTGTGAAAGGTTACACACGGATTTGTCATCAATAAATAAAAGGTTGGGTCACATGGGAGGTCAAAGAAACTCTAATCACTCCTTTCCAAAGGAGCAAGTAGGCTGCAATGACACGCACCAAGGTGAAGAACATAACTTATTTGAGTTACAAGGTAACAATGCTAACTCCTACCCTCTTATAAACTTTGAATATTATGATATAGTTAGTAGTAGACAAGTGGATGTATTTGTTGGTTTGCGTAAAGGAGAATGGAATGAATCTTCCCTTTATGATACTCTTGGTATTGCTAGGTTGCGTAACGACTGAACTCTTGCTGTAAGTATGCAAGAACTAGGTGATCTTATAGATGACAAAATTGATTCTTCTCGTAAGAATGATTTGTGTCCACCTAGTGCTAGAACTTATAACTCAAATGAGGCTCTATTGCTGAGTGATAAGAGTATTCACACACTAGTTGATCCTTGTGAAAACCAAGGTGAGTCTATGTTGGCATATGAGTTGTCAACAACTAGTGAGGGTGTGTACAATGATCAACTTACTAATGAATGTGATCTACTACTTGAGTATGTGTATGGTGTTCTTGATGAGTCTCAAGTTAGTGGTGATGGTGATAGAGTTTATCATGAGATTGGAGATGATTCTTTGAGCATATTGTGTAATGAAAGCCTTATTATTAGTTTTTCTTATCGAAATCATGTAAACGAAAATATTTGTCAAAATGATAGGAGTGAACCGTGAGCTTGTCCTTTGATAAAGATTATAATGTTTGCTTGGCTCATTGGGATAATTATGTGCTTGAAACATCTTTGAAACTTGATAATGGCTTTTTAGACAGTGAACTTGCTTATTCTTAATCTGCCTACTTGATAGATCATTCTCCCTTTAGATATAATATCTTGTTTGAAGATGGTGTAGTCACTCCTAATAAACCTAATGGTGAGAATGATAGTGAAGGTATAGCTTGTCTTGAAGGCTATAGCCTATATCTTAACCCACTATAGTGTGAAAATGTTCCTCCTAAATATGGAAATCTCTTCTTGAAAGATGAGAGTACTTTTAAGGGTAATGAATGTGTAGTCATGGAAAGGAAAAACCAATTGGGTGATGATAGCTTTGAATTGCTTGAATATTTAAGAAACCCAATAGGCGGTTTTTCCTTGGAAAGTGATTGCGGATGTGATCCTTTGTATGACACCCCACTTTTGTTTGATAATTATGATGATGAATTTCTTGCTTCTTATGAATATTTAAGCAATAATCTTTTTGATTTTGGTGGTGGTATGTGTCTATTTGAGGTTTCTTCCCTAAAAGGAGAAAGTGTCCATTACTTGGAAACTACTTCTTCTTCTACTATGTGTGACCTTATTGTTGAGAGTACTCATGGTGATGATGTTGAAACTAGTAGTGAGTACATACACAAGGACACCTTAGTTGAGGTTGACTTGAGTAATACCTTTCTATACTCTCATAACCAACTCCTTTATGCATTCTTTAATAGATTCATAATATTTAACATAAAGGATCATTGGTTATATTTCAAGTATGTATTGCCGTGGCATGATGATGTTATTTATTGTGCTAACTCTAACCCTTATTTCATGAGGATGTTGTGTTTTTTGTCTTTTCTTTGGTCTTGCAAGTTTGGATTTGAGGTCGAATCCTTTTTAATAAGGGGAGGATGATATGAGTCAAATGGCCCTCGTAGCTTTTGATGACATCATTCAAGGCCAAGCCATGAGGATTCAAGATTTGGTCACACTGATAGTACAAGGACATGCATGGAGGACTCATTTTTAGCGTACAATAAAGCAATTCCATGTTTGGAAGGTTGCTTGGGAGCTTTCCTTGATACCTATCCAAGAGACCTAAGGGATTTCACATCTTGAAGCTTGAAGAACCACAACTTTGGAGTACATTAAAGAGGCGTCCCATTCATCAAGTCCAAACACTCATTGGTCACCCCTTCTTGAAGGGCATTTTAGAGATTGCACATGGTATTTTAACACACCATGGCTACCCCTCTCTCATTAAGGGCATTTTGGTCTTTTATTTCCTTTATGTAATAGCCTATAAATAAGAACTTATTAGGTTTATTTCACTTAGTTAATGAAGATGGATGATTGAAAGAATCATTTTTCTTCTCTTGAGAGAGAGTGAAAACTATAACTAGAGTAGCACTTAGTATGGAATCACGAGTGTTGCAATTTGGCTTAGAAATGTTGGTGCTTGAGTGGTGGATTCCCTCTTGTGTCTACGTAAGAGTGTGGTGTTGCTATTATTGGTCGTAGGGCTTATAGGATTTGATAGATCCTTTAGTTCCTATCTCTTAAAATAATGTATGTCTCACTACCTATCCTTTTATTTCTTGTAATGGTTTAAGTGTTTATTCCTTATTCTAGTAAAAACCATTGCTTGTTGTTTCTTTTGTATTATTGTTCATCGTGTTGTCTCGTGTTGTTTTGTCTTCCATGGTGTTGTTCTTGTGTTTGTGGGCTATTTCATTATCAGTTATGATTAAAAGGCAGTCACTTCAGAGTATTGATTCTTTGTTGCTTGGTTGCTCTTTGAAGTCCTATGTAGCCTTGGATATAGCATTTTATAATGAAGAGTGTAGTGAAATTTAGCTTAGCCTATGTGCATTGATCTACTTGTGGTAGTGACTAAGGTTAAAGTCATTGTGATCTATAAGGCATGAATTTTGGGCATAAATAATTGTGTCTCACTGTAAGAGGTAGTGTTTCTTGAGGACAAGCAATAGCTTTAAGTTGGGGGTGTTGATGAGTGGTGATCTTACCACTTATTCGCACTCAACATTCATATGCATTACCTTGTTTTGGATGAATAAACGAGACATAATTGTGAGAAAATGCACTAATATCCACTCTTTGCAGGTATAGAATTGAAAAGATAGAAATGTGTGGAATGGATCTTAAATTGATTGAAAAAGGAGAAGGAAAGTGCAGCTGAAGACTTGGAGCAAAAAGGCCTCAGGTCCCGCGGTCGCGGCCGTCAAGCAAAAGTCAATCAAACGCGATCGCGGATATTAGCTGTGATCGCATAACTGCGGTCACTGCTAGACTCACGCGATCACGGCTTAGCAAAAGAATTCAGCCCAAGGGCAAATCTTGAAATGTATGTGGCTAATCCTAATTTTTGGAAAAAAAACCCAAACCCTTGATTCATCTATCATATCCCATCTTCCCCAATTTTTAGGTTTTCCTTTGTAGTTGATAAGCCTCCACTTTGGAGAAGAAAATAATGTATAGATTTTCGGTGAAGAATACATTGGAAACTTTTTAAGCGGAGGATTAGCTCACTTCCATTGTTGATTTGTGGTAGTGTCAAGTTTGAAGTAACATTCACTTAATCTTCAACAAGTCATTTCAATGGAGATTTTGGGTATATCTATGCTTCTTTATCTTATGTGTAGCTAGATCTCTCTCTTGGGGTTATGTGTGAATAAAGGTTAAAGTGTGTGCGGGTTGTTATTGATTATCTTCTATTTAGTAGTTCATATTTATGGGTTTTATCATTGCTATGCTAACATGGTTGGGATTTGATGGGTGAAAGCCCTAAATACCCAATGGGTATGATGAGTGAAAGCTCCATGCTTTAGAAAATCCAAAGCCATCTTCGAAAGAAGGGTTGTGGGTAAAGTTTAGGAATCTATATCATCCTTAAAAGAGGGATGTGGAGATCAAAGCAAGGATAGAAAATTGTGTGTGTAGTTTGCTAAATTTTCACTATCTTAGACATAAGGGTGAATGTAAGGTAGACTACACCATAGGTATCATCCTAGAAATAGGGATGTCTAGATTGAGGTTGTGGTTACCGATTGTTGAACACACCAATTAGATATTTGAAAGAATTAATAGGTGAAAGTTTGGTATTTTGTTGAAAGACTAAAATTAATATCTATAACCAAACCTACCCATATTTGGCTTACTAATTTAATGTTGATTGCTACCACCTATATATCACTCCATTAGTAATGCATAGTCCCAAGATCCATGGATAATTGTTAAAACTCTAATTATTCCTAGCCCCGAGTTTGTGCTAGAAAAAACCCAAAAGAAATATTAGTGTAGATACTTATCTCCCCCATTGGTTTGAATTTAACTTGTATCTATTATTATCATTGGTTTGAATTTAACTTGTATCTATTATTCTAAATCAATTTGATCGCCATTCACATTGTTCCTCATGGATTCGACCCCGACTCCAAAGTTGGGTAAATATACTGACGACGACTGCCTTGTACTTAAATTGACGTGTAAGTTGAGCGTTATCAATTATATTCAAGATGGGTCATCCGCTGTTCAATGAGACACGTTGGACCATCACTCCATTCAATGTTGTGCAAATTGGTTCATCAACTATCTCAGCACAACATGTTTAAACAGATTTTCACCAATTTATGTTAGTGTAATGCTACATTTGACCCTAACTATTTTATTTGAGATATTGTTGAGAGTATCCGAAAGGATGAAATTCTCAATCCAAAGCCACAAGTGTGGACAACTCCACAAAAAATATAGCAAAATGTGGAACTTTTTCTTAGTAGCGAAACGGGACATAGTCAAAAGAGGAATATCAAACTGTTTGGACTCGAGCTAAAGGATGAATTCCACCACCATCAAACCATGCCCCTATTAGAAGGCATATGGATATTTTGGGATATTCTGATTTCATTTTCACTTTCAGGATACTTCTAAACTCATACTGGAAGTAACCTTCCCTTTTATTCAAATTCGAGTGCTAACGCACTCAGAGTTTTGGAAATTATGTCCAAGTAAATTCTTGCCTATGGATGTGAATGATCCCACATTCATGTTAAGAGGTTACAAGCCTCTTTTCTATAAGATCAAATAACTTATCACTCATTTCGAACCAAAGGTTGTCTTAAATAAGAGACTCTTTTTCACCGATTGAGTTGAACTACAAGCAGTCTGATTTCTTGAGTCTCAAAGATATGTAGGGTGAGCTCCATGTTGAAAACTCGACTGTATTCCAAACTCCCCCAATTTGCTTATTTCCCAGCTTTTCGATTTCACTAAAATTTGAAAATTGAAATAGCTTGTGAATTCTTTGAAAATCGTGCTTTAAATCAAGATTTATGAACTACAGGTGACCTGAATTCTCATGTAACTTGAGATATGTAGGAAATCCGATACCGAGGTGCAGCCGTAACTCCCTAAAAACTCATGCAAAAATCAACCCTTTTGGAGCGTCAAACTCCCTTTGCCCAGGGTTACCTTCATCCACCCTACCCAAAGGGTTGGGGCCGTTGTTTACACCTAATTTTTGCCTTCCACATCTGAGCTTAATTTAGAGTTTCTTTGATTTTGAGTAAAATTAAAGTATTTATCTGAGAAAGAAAGTTTCAAAATATTTTCCAGGTATTTTAATTAGTTTAAGTAGCGATTGTATATTCTCATATTTAAATATACGATATTATACAATTTTATTACTTAAAAAAATTATTTTATTGAAAAATTGATATTAATCAAGGGTTGTCTCTAGAATTAATTCAAAAGGAAAATATTAATTTAATATAAAAAATAATTTATTTGAAAAGATATTTGATTGATTTTGTTAAACCAAGAAGCTCCGAGTTAAAGCGATTGATAATACGTATCAAATTTTATTCTAATTTTAGTCGATTTATTGAATTTGATTATAATTGAAATCAATTTGGTCGCAATTGCAACGCAATTGACCAATTGATTTTTTAATGTGATTTAAATTTAAATAAAGTTGACTGAAATTATAATTTAGGATTATTTGTCAAATAAATTCGTCATAAATCCTAATTAATATAGCCTCTAAGCCCAACAACCTTTTTCCCTTTTCTTAATTGGGCCACAACAGCCCAAAATCCCAATACCAAATCAGCCTCACCAGCCAAAACCAACTAACCCAGTACTCAACTTCAGCCTGTGACCCAGTTCGTCCCTAGCTCCTTGCACCTCTTTTTCTATACTCGATCAAACAACAAATAGCAAACCCAAACAGGTAAAACAACGCTCAACCACAACAGCGTTCAACAACAACTTCAACGACAAAACCCATGTACAACACCATCTGCACCAAATCCATAATTTCCTTGCAATATCACTGATAACAGTATTCGATAACAACGGTGTATAACAGTAGATGCGTACAACCATTTAAAAAGACCAGTACAATATTAACGGTAAAAAACCTGGCCACCCCACTCTTATTTTTGCCATTTTACCCTCAGGTTCAACCAAGAATGGCTAGGCTTTTATAAACTTTTCCCTTTCTCAAAACATGTTCATCTATTTTCGGATAAGAATTTACTACCCAACGTCTCTCTCTAATTCAATTAAATTCAAGTTTTGTCTCACTGCGGACTTCAACTATCCAAAAAACAATACCAATATTTGGATTCGAGATCTATTTATTTTAAATCCAAAAACCTGGTTATTTCCTGCAATTTCCCCTATAAATATATATTGAGGGTTAGAGGTGAGAGAGGGATTTTTCTAAAAATTTGGGGTTCTGGAGGTGCATGCCTCTAACCTTACGCAACCGAAATCCCAATGAAAAACTACACTTCGACAAAGTCACTTTAATTTCAATAGATTGGAATTGAGTTTTGATAGTGGTGAAGTTATCATCAACTCGTTGTTCTGGTTCGCTGCCCCAAAAAAGGTAAACACATTTTTGCTTCTCCTCTTCTTCGCGTTTGTGGCGATTTTCATTTGTAGGCATAGTAATGGTGGAATTATTTACTGTGGATGGCTATGAAGACCGTACGATTCTATAATAGCTGATCGTTATTATCATGTTGAGTTAACATTATCATTTTGTTATGTATGTAATACATTGATGATATCAGCCAAGTTTCTTGTGAAATCTACCTAATTCATAATAATAGAAAGGTTTAGCAAGAAAGGGAAAATATAATTTTTGAAAGTATTTTGTAGAGTTATTCAAAGAATCAAGGTATTAACAAAGGATTGATCTTACTGTTGTACGGATTTTTATTTTGAGTTTGGTCGATAAGTTGTAAGGTCTTTTAAATTATGCTTGTTTTCTTGACATGGTTTAGAGTTATGAGAGGGAAACTTGACTTACTTAAAATAGTTTCTCCAATTAAATTTTATTTCTTTTGAGTATGTGTGAAAATATTTTTCTTGAGGACTTTATTTTCTAAAACAAGTCCATAGATTTAATTGGTTGAGTCTTGTTTGAAATTTATTTGCATGCTAACATATGTGGAATAGATACATGAAGATGAAAGTAATACTTATTCGAAGTAGTAGTCATCTTTTTTATTTTCCGAATCATAGTCGATTATGGTGTGTTGGATGGGAAGGGCGGACACATTTCTATTATGTTTGATTTCAAGTTTATTCCTAGTGTGTAATTAAATGACCTCACCATGAACCTATTTTTTTTTAGAAAGTTTGGATATGTCTGATAACAAGAGGATGATAATATTATACAAGTTGTTCGTTAGAGGCTTCTGATAAGTTAACCTCATGCTTTGTTGATCGTGTGCTTCACTTGAAACTATATGGATCATGCCACGTTATAAAGGAATGTCAATTCATTTGCTGATCACTTACGCCCATAATTTCTTCCCAAACACAAGTCTTTTCTTTTCTTCTTCTCGTGCTTTATGAATACACCATGCTTTCTTCATTGGGCCTTACCAAATTGATGTTTTTGTTAAGAAATTTGGGTTAAGTTGTATTTAGGTATTCTAGTTGTCAACTTAGTGGTTATTTTGAATTTTGAAACTCCTTTCATCTGATACAATGTTATCAGTTTCAGTTGTTTCTCTTCTTCTTTTCAATAATGTTAAAATTGGTCATTTCTTTTTATAAGTTACTCAAAGTGGGTTCTTGATAAACCTGTCTAAGTAATATGAAACAACCCATAATGGATCTTTTCTGGTTTTGGTTGTGTTCCAACAGAGAGACTATGATTCGTGAATCCAAATTGGTCGAGGATCACTGTTATGCTGAATAATCCAAATATAAAGAGGGCCTTAAGTCCTATTTTGTTAAATTATTGGCCTAGCTTACTATCTACTTGTATTGAGTAGCATTCTTTGGGCGACTTATTGACTTGATTTCCTATATATCTTTGCTATGTCTAGTATATAATGCATATGCTTATTTTTGTTCTTCTCTTGACGCACTTTACTATGTCTAGTATGTGATACATATGCTCATTCGTCCATTCTTCTTTTTTGCATGTGACACCCTAATGAGTCCAAACGAACTTCCCTTTTGCATATTTGTTGAGTAAAACCCATATGTCAACATCCCAAAAATGGACCAAAGGCCAAGAAACCCAGTTGTATACATTGATACACAGGGAATACATAGTGGAATACGGAGAGGTGAAGCCGGTATACAAGTGGATGACTAAAATACACGTATATATTACTGATACATCGTCACGTATACACCGGATATACAGAAAAATGGAGCAAGGAAAATCTGTGATATACAACTGGTATACATGGATAAAAAATAGACTGACGTCCATAATTCAAATCCCAAAGATGGGCAACTTTATTGATGGACTAATTAAAGGCCCAATTCAGTTCATGTATTCATTTTTGTATCTTATATTGTTTATTTGTATTAACTATCACTTTATACCAATTAATCTAGATAAATTCCCTAAGGAGTTGCCATTTTATTTTATCTTAGTTTTCTTTTACTTAATTTATCATTTTATCACCTAATTTGTCTTGTTTAAAACTGGATTAAATTGGTTCCTTCAATTTTCTCCTTAAAACAAGTCTTCTAAAAGTGCGCATTTTATTTTAAGATGACATGTAATACCTCGCATTTTTGGGCTAGTCTTTGAACCATCATTCCTACATGTATAAGCTCCAATCCAAGTGATTCTCATATGAATACAAGTTTCATGATCATTATCCTGGTCTATGAAGTAGTTTAGAGGTGAAAAATGTGATAGAAATGACTTAGAACAAAGTTGAGCTAAGATCATTTGATTAGCCCAAAATTCGATATTCGATTCTATAAGGATCTACTTCAAATATGTATAACTCTTTGTATACATAGAATTTTTCATATCAAGAACCAACAAATTGTAGATAATTGAATTAGCTTTCCAACGATACCAATTTCGCAAAAATTCAATACCTGAATGAAAAATTACAGCCATTTTTGTGAAGAGGCAGTAAGCAGAGGCGATAAGCGAGGTGGCGCCCTGCCTACTCTGGCTAGTGTAATTTCCTGCAATCAAGATCCGCATCTAAGAGGGGTATTTGGGTCATTTCCCACCCTTAAATAGCCCTAATAACATGAGATTTAGCCCCTCAAATACCAAATTATACCCCCAGTCTCTCAAATTCTCTCAAGAACACACCTTAGGGTTTCAACCCAATATTCAAGAAACACAAGATTCCACCATGATTTTTTGAAAATTGATTCAAGATTCAAGATCCCTATACCAAGAGCTTCAAGTGTCTACCTTTAAGAACACCATTGAGGATTCAAAAGTTCATGCTTTTACATTCAATTCATCCTAGAAAATTCAAGATTCAAGCTTTCTCATCTAAGATCATCATCTAAGGTATGTGGGGTTTCAACAAGGACAATCCTTTTGTTTTTTTTCCCAAAACTTGTTTTAACTTATAAATTACTGAATTTTATGTGATTTTCCATGAAATTGAAGTTAGGGTTTATACCCAATTTATATTGTTTGAAGATTATGAGTTTACATGTGATTGAATATTAAATTGCATGACTATTTTCATGTATTTATGCACGTAACGCAATTTTTCAGATTTTTGAAAGTTAGTTTAAGTATGATATTGAGATTCTTGATCTTATTATTTTGATGGTGTTGAAGTATTTTCAAGAAGCATATTGAGTTGGATGTTTTTCTATGATTTTGAATGTTTATATATGAGTTCTAAATTGGGATTCATGCCCATTATCACTATTTACAAGATTTTAAATTTTTGAGAGCTGTTGAAGATAAATTTCATGAGTTTGTTTATATTTTCATGAGCATTGCTGAAATTTCCAGATTTTAATATGATTTACGAATGTTTATGTTATCAAGCATAAATATTGAGATGTTTTGACATGAATTTGAAGCATGAGCTTTAATCCCTAAGATTGAGTTTTGATATTTTAAGAAGCTTATAATTTTAGCATGCTTTGATAAGCGAAATTTAATCTTTTAATCCTGAGCTAAGATAAGAAATGCATATTATTCATATAGTTCATGATTTAAAGCAAAGAGAAGCGTAATTGGTTTTTATTATAAACTCTTATGCTATTTTAAGGTGGATTTTATAAAAGTTCTGAACCTAAGTATGGGAGTAGTATTTAGCACCGATTTGGGTATGATTCCAAGGTCTTATGTCCCAGAACTACGTGCCACTATAGGATTGACATTTATGGTCCCGAGGCCAAGATAGTGATCATTGAAGTTAAGGTTCTATTCCGACAGCAAGGGTAGAACAACTCTCCCCAACGTTGTTAAGACGTTGGAATTCATGACAGCTCACATGGTTTATGTCGGTTAGAAGAAACTCCCAATCCCAAAGTTACAAAGTTCTAAAGTCCCAAAATTCCATAATCTCAAGTCTTTTAAGTCCTTAAGTTTCAAAAGAGCTCTCCTATTCTCCTCAAGATAAAATCATAAGTTCTTGAGAGTTATTGTTTTGAGATCTCTTCAGTTTGCAAGTTTTGAGAACAAGAGAAGAATACAGATTTGAGAAACTAAGTATAATGACTCACGATATTTACACTATATGTTTCATGATTCATGATTTATAAGATTTATATTTCAGATTTATTCAAGCTATGTGAGTCATTTATATTAGCATGCATGATTTCTATAAAGATTAATGATATTGTTTAACTATTGCATACACCCCTATATACTTAGTACATCCTCAAAGTACTGATCCACTTGTATGTCTATGTGCTACATTGTCTCATAATGTCGTTATAAGTTGTAGTGCATATACCATATTCAGTTAGTTCACAACTTCCAGTCAACAGGTGATGAGTCCTTTTGATTCAAGAGCTTGAGTTAGTTATACAGTTCGAGAAGTATTATATTTTCTTTATTTAGTCATATTGAGTTGGGATAGTTGGGAGTCATGACCCGGCTACCTATAGTCAATACTAGTAGAAGCTTCATAGACAGTCAATAGTGTTAATGTATTCAATTTCAGTTTTGTTTGTAAAAACTGATTTGTAATCTTATAAATTCAGAATTGTATTGATCCAATTCAGAAAAATTTTATGTTTCCATTGATTTTATTCAAATTTATATATTTTATTCAGTTACTTGTAAGTATGCTAGTAGAAGGGTTAGCTTGGGATCACTTATGACCCTAAGCACCGTGTGACATCTCAGAACCCATTTTTGAAGAGTTTCAAACTTGGTATCAGAGCACAAGGTTCAAGAGTCCTAGGGGTCTGTGAAGCCGTGTCTAGTAGAGTCTTACAAAATGGTACGGAGACATCTGTACTTTTCTTTGAGAGGCTGCAAGGCATTTAGTAAATGTCTCCATTCTTTCAAGTCTCAGGTCATGCTATAGAAAGGTTCTCTATGAAACTTATTCAGATTCTCATCTTACTTTATTCGGGCCATGTCTGCCTTATTTTCAAGATATCATAAACAACCAATCTTAAATCTTTATAGGTAGTTCTTTCTCAGACAGTCTCCACAGATAGTTATGGGATTGTAAGCAAGCTAGAATGTATCCCATCAATGCTTTTGAGTTCCAAAGATTGAAGTGCTTCATTTATGTTCATAAAATTCGTGCACTAAGCCCAAGTCAGATGTGCTTTCAGATTCCTCCTCAGAATCCATAATGTGAATCTATACTTCCCCATCTATCTATTATTCTTGAGATAGCATGATCAACAAGTTCCAGTTCCTCCCCTGATAATGCTTTCAGAATTGCTAGCAAGAAGTTTCAGAAGTCTCACAAAGTGGCTTGAGAAAAGCCTTTTTGTGTGTTATAAGCCCCTTAAGTTTAAAGTTATGTCCTCATTCTTTTGAGCCATTCAGTTAAGACAGAGTAAGACGTGTATTCTTAGATCATCGAATATTGCGTATCTAGTTTCTATCTCTTGTAATCTTATTATCATTGTATGGTTCAAACTAAAAGTGTAGTGAAGCTGTGTGGGGCTCTTTCAATTCACTAGCATAGTTGCTTTGTTATTCATCTCATTTTCTTGTTCAAAACACAAAATCAAAGTCTAGTGAAGCCGTGTGGGGCTTTTTCAATTCACTAGCATAGTTGCTTTATTATTCATCTTATTTTCTTATTCAAAACACAAAATCAAAGTCTAGTGAAGCCATGTGGGGCTCTTTCGATTCATTAGCATAGTTGTTTTGTTATTCATCTCATTTTTCTGTTCAAAACATAAAATCAAAGTCTAGTGAAGCCGTGTGAGGCCTATTTTAATTCACTAGCAACTTGTTGTTCATCTTGTTGTTCTTGTGTTGGTTGGAACTAGGGGTTTAGAGGTGTAGTGACCAGAAAATTTGTAAGGGCGAATTATTAAATATATGTATAGCTGAATCTTTTTTTTGCAAAGTAATGAAGTGATATGTCCTTGTGTGTTAGTTTAGTAGAAGGTAGAGATGGAGTTATTAGCTAAGGTGAATTATTGTTTACTTGAAGTATGAAAAGAGTTGTTGACGGTGTTTGTTGTGCAAGAAAAGTATAGGTTATTGATGAAGGTACTTGGTGGATAAGTGTTGTTAATTTAGGCATCCCTGAGATTGCAAGAGGGAGTTTAGTTAAAACTTATAGAGTTATGAACTAAGTTTAGCTGTATAAAAAGGGTAGATAGTAATGATCTATATAAGGAGGATGTGTTAATAGATTGTAGATAAGATAGGCCATATGATTATGATCAATTATTGTTGTTATGAGGTTTGAGTGGGATAGTATTTCTTGATGTTTTGTTTTATAGTTTCCAAGTGAGAATTGTGTGTGAGGTAGGGTTGTAAATCATGTTGAGCACTAGATATTGAGTTTGAACGATTGGTGGTCATGAAGGTGGATGTGACGATTTCTTGGTTAATGGTACTAGTTATAGGAAAGTGATTTAATAGGCTTGAACAATGTATGCAAGAGCTTAAGTTTGTTTGATTTGTAATCAAGTTTGATGTTGTATGTATGATGTAGAAGTACACCCAAGGTGCTATGGGGCTGTATTAATTTTAAGGATCATTGCATGTGGTGTAGTTAGTAGTACCATGGAGTTACTAGGTGGAGAAAGACTAGTTAGATAATGAATGATGTTCTTGATAGCTAAGTTAATGAGTCATGATTAAAGATGTTGAGCTTGTAGTATGATTTTGATTCTCATAGTTTGGAAATATAAGTTTATAGGCGGGATAGTGGTAGGCTATGACAAAAGTAGTATGGTCTGTCAAAGGTTTGAAGGTACCAACGTTAAGCGTTAGAATCTAAGTTTGAAATTTTGAGGGTTAAGCTAATAGAAATAAAGAGTTGAAGCACTAGATGGTATGCACTCCGGCTATGGGGATGCTCATGTGGATTCGAAGTTAGTAAGTGTTCAAGTATTATATGATGACTATTGGGGCTATAGAAAGATAGGGTGTAGCTCAGAAAGTAGTATTAAAAGTTAGTTTTACGCTTTCAGGTGTAGTCATTGGGGTTAAGTTCTTTTATTCATGCGCATTGTTATATCTCAAACTCTAGAGTAAAGTGATTATAGTTAGACTAGAGTTTATATAATGGTTCACAGCCTTAGAGTGATGACTTAAATCTAAAGGGGAGATGATAGAACAAGTAACCAAGTCAAGCTTTTAGATTCTAGTAGATGTACCAGTAAGTTGTAAAATAGCTATGAGAAAGATTGATGCTTGACCCAATCTTATTTCAGTATTCTTAGTTGCCCCAATACCTACTTATGCCTTACGTTTTAGTTCCATAATCTTAATTCATGTTCATGCATATGATAGAGAATTATGTAATCTCCTAGTTCCCAAAATGAGGAGTTCCAGTTCTTTCAGTAGTTGGAATCACATTCCATAAGTTATGAACTCCAAATTTGGGTCATGCAGCTCATGACTTATGTACTCAAACTTTAAGGTATATTCAGTTCAAGTACTCAAGTAATACTTTTAATGATCAGTGAAATTCAGATTTATATCATGCATGTCCTCAGGTTAGACCTCTTTGATAAGTTCATGATTTTAAATACTCTATTCCTAAGGCCTCAGATGAGTGCCCAACTTACGCATGGTATCCCTTTATGCTTCAGGTCCTCATGTTCTAACCTTCTAGTGAAATTTTCCTTAGGTCGAGATAGTGATGATGAGAAGTTGTGTAGATAGGAGAGAGTAAATGTGTCATGTTGGGTGTAAGTGGATGAATGCAATATGCGCTAGTAAGTCTATCCTAAGAATTTCGAGTTAGTCATTGAAGTGGTAAGGCATGTTATGCTTAGGGTATAAGCTCTAAGAAGATATAGAATATTGAATCATGTGGTTTAGACTAGTATTGTGGTGTGGCATGTTGTATCTTGTGATTTTGAGTTAGGCTTGACCATAGTGAGAGGACTTAATCTAGTTTAGACCTTAGTAGAATGATTTAGCAGGGCCCATAAAAGAATCATAAGTTGAATTAAATGAGTTTGATATTTAAGGGGAATAGTATAGTTGAGGGAGTATTCGAGAAGTGTTGCTAAGATTGAAAGTAAGAAGTTGCATTACCTAAAGCCTAGTAATTCTATCCTAGTTTATGAGTTATATATCTATATTCTATGCTATAGAGTAGTGTCAATGTTATGATTCCTTAGTCAGATGTCTTGTTTAGATTATGTACAAGATTCTTTGCTCCCAAATATTCCTAGAACTTCTTTAGAAAGAGTGTTGAAGAGATACTCCAGTTGAGTATAAGTTTCCAGTATAATACAGTTAGTATAGCCAGTAGTTTAGTTTAATGGTAAGGCAGACAAGCTCATGTGGTTTTACACATTTTCATCCAATCCTACAATCTGAAGTCTCATGCGTATAAACATTCTAAGATATAATCTATTCTATCCATGTAAATTGCGAATTCAATTCAGTTCGTGCATTTGTTTCAATTTCAGCTATTTAGTCATGACTCAATTCATAAGTGTTCAGTGCATAATCTCAATTTTCCAAAGTATTTTAGCTCAGACAGTGTAATGCCCTTATACGATCTAAGTATTATTGTCTCATGATTCAAACTTGCATCAGTTGTCACCTCCCAATTCAATATGTATGATTGGATCTTGAACACTTCAAGTGAATCCTAAATGGATCTTGAACACTTCAAGTGAATCCTAAACTCTCAGCATGAATCAGCCCCTTAAAGCAAGTAAAGTCAAGTCAGCTCAGAATTCAGTGTCATAATAGAAGTTTTAATGTTTCAGCTTGGCTATATCCTTTCTTAGAATACATATCATTCCCATGTTATTCAATACCTTTAAATATTCAAGAGGTTCCTATCAACATTCGAGGACGAATGTTGCCAAGGGGGAGATACTGTAATACTCCGTATTTTTGGATTAGTCTTTGAACCATCGTTCCTACTTGTATAACTCTAATCCAAGTGATTCTCATGTGAATACAAGTTTCATGATCATTATCCTAGTCTATGAAATAGTTTAGAGGTGAAAAATATTCATAGAAATGACTTAGAACAAAGTTGAGCTAAGATCATTTGATTCGTCATAAATTCGATATTTGATTCTACAAGGGTCTACTTCAAACGTGTATAAATCTTTATATACATGGAATTTTTCATCTAAATACCCACCAAATTGTATATAATTGAATTATCTTTCCAACGATATCAATTTCGGAAAAATCCAATACCTGAGCGAAAAGTTACAGCCATTTTCGTGAAGAGGCAGTAAGCCGAGGCGATAAGCGAGGTGGCGCCCTGCCTACCCCGGCCAGTGTAATTTTCTGCAGCCAAGCTCCGCGTCCAATAGGGGTATTTGTGTCATTTACCACCCTTAAATATCCCCAATAACACGAGATTTATCCTCCAAACATCAAATTATACCCTCATTCTCTCAAGAACACACCTTAGGGTTTCAACCCAATGTTCAAGAAACTCAAGATTCCACCATGATTTTTTTAAATTGATTCAAGATTCAAGATCCCTATACCAAGAGCTTCAAGTGTCTACCTTTAAGAACACCATTGAGGATTCAAAATTTCAAGCTTTTACATTCAATTCATCCTAGGAAATTCAAGATTCAAGCTTTCTCATCTAAGATCATCATCTAAGGTATGTGGGGTTTCAACAAGGACAATCCTTTCGTTTTATTTTCCCAAAACTTATTTTAACTTATAAATTACTGAATTTTATGTGATTTTCCATGAAATTGAAGTTAGGGTTTATACCCAATTTATATTGTTTGAAGATTATGAGTTTACATGTGATTGAATATTAAATTGCATGACTATTTTCATGTATTTATGCGCGTAACGCAATTTTTCAGGTTTTTGAAAGTTAGTTTAAGTATGATATTGAGATTCTTGATCTTATTATTTTGATGGTGTTGAAGTATTTTCAAGAAGCATCTTGAGTTGGATATTTTTCTATGATTTTGAATGTTTATATATGAGTTCTAAATTGGGATTCATGCCCATTATCACTATTTACAAGATTTTAAATTTTTGAGAGCTGTTGAAGATAAATTTCATGAGTTTGTTTATATTTTCATGAGCATTGCTGAAATTTCCAGATTTTAATATGATTTACGAATGTTTATGTTATCAAGCATGAATATTGAGATGTTTTGACATGAGTTTGAAGCATGAGCTTTAATCCCTAAGATTGAGTTTTGATATTTTAAGAAGCTTATATTTTTAGCATGCTTTGATAAGCAAGATTTGATCTTTTGATCCTAAGCTAAGATAAGGAATCCACATTATTCATATAGTTCATGATTTAAAGCAAAGAGAAGCGTAATTGGTTTTTATTATAAACTCTTATGCTATTTTAAGGTGGATTTTCTAAAAGTTCTGAGCCTATGTATGGGAGTAGTATTTAGCACTGAGTTGGGTATGATTCCAAAGTCTCATGTTCCAGAACTATGTTCCACCATAGGATTGAGATTTATGGGTCCGAGGCCGAGATAGTGATCACTAAAGTTAAGGTTCTATCTGATGGCAAGGGTAGAACAGCTCTCCCCAACGTGGATAAGACGTTGGACTCCATGACAGCTCACATGGTTTATGTCGGCTAGAAGAAAATCCCAATCCCAAAGTTACAAAGTTCTAAAGTCCCAAAATTTCATGATCTCAAGTCTTTTAAGTCCTTAAGTTTCAAAAGAACTCTCCTATTCTCCTCAAGATAAAAGCATAAGTTTTGAGAGTTATTGTTTTGAGATCTCTTCAGTTTGCAAGTTTTGAGAATAAGAGGAGAATACAAATTTTAGAAACTAAGTATAATGACTCACGAGATTTACACTATATGTTTCATGATTCATGATTTATGAGATTTATATTTCAGATTTATTCAAGCTATGTGAGTCATTTATATCAGCATGCATGATTTCTATAAAGAGTGATGATATTGCTTAACTATTGCATACACCCCCATATACTCAGTACATCCTCAAAGTACTGATCCACATATATGTCTATGTGCTACATTGTCTCATAATTTAGGTACAAGTTGTAGCGCATATACTATATTCAGTCAGGTCGCAGCTTCCAGTCAACAGGTGATGAGTCCTTTTGATTCAAGGTCTTGATTTAGTTATATATTTCAAGAAGTATTATATTTTCTTTATTCATTTGTATTGAGTTGGGATAGTTGGGAGTCATGACCCGGCTACCTATAGTCAGTACTAGTAGAGGCTTTATTGACAGTCAGTAGTGTTAATGTATTTAATTTCAGTTTTGTTTGAAACATCTGATTTGTAATCTTATAAATTCAAATTTGTATTGATCCAGTTCAGAAAAGTTTTATGTTTCTGCTAATTTTGTTCAGATATATGTATTTTATTCAGTTTCTTGTAAGTAAGCCAGTAAAAGGGTTAGCTTGGGATCACTTGTAACCCTAAGCACCGTGTGACGTCTCGGGATCCGTTTTCGAGGCGTTACATGACATCTATTTTGTTCTTATGATTAGTAGTTTATTTGAATTAAAGTAATTTTCTCCAAACCTAAGAAATTAATCTCCAAATCTTAGAATCTAATTTGTTTTGAAAATCAACTTTTCAAAAATTAACAAAGTACTTTTAATACTATCTTAAACATTTGTTTCAAAGGTATTATCTATAACAAAATTTACCTTTCTATGATAAATTATAAGAAAATAACTATACAATCTTCCTCTTTTTCCACAAAAAAATAAAAGAAAATTTTAGTTTCCTCTTAAAATCCAAAGAAAATTGCAACGTAGTTTAATTCAAATAGAATATTTCTCTTTAGAACAAATAAATGTCATTCTAAATATTTAAATAAATAATTTTAATATTTTTTATAAAATCATGTCTTTGTAAAAATTAGCCATGTTTAGTTAGTGAAGTTAGTTCTTTTTTGGTAAATCAGATTAAACAGATACTCCTAAGTGCCTTAAAAACCTTCCTAGGGCGTTAACTGAACCCTTACCCAGTTTCTCTAGTTTTAAAGTTTTTTTTTCTTGATTTTTTCTATAAAAATCAAGTGGCGACTTTGTAACTTTTCTCAAAATTATTTTGAAATTTTCTCAAATCTTTTGAAATAGTTTTTAAGAGGGTCAAAACCATTTCCTCACCAAATAAAATTCAAAAGGGATAAAACAAAGAGTATGGTTAAATTCATAAGCAACCATGATTATGTTTACCTAATACATAAGCATGGAGACCTTATACATAAGCATGTTATATATAAGGTTATAGTTAACTGCAACTTGTATTAACCTTAGAAATATCCTGTTGTGTATTTTACAACATTATACATTAATAACCATGATTATGTTTACCTTATACATGAACATCGTTATATTATACACAAATAAGGGGTACCTTCTGTAACGCCCCGAAATTTCATTCCGATACGCCACACGGTGCTTAGGGCTACACGTATCCCCAAGCTAACCCTCGGAGCCAGACACTACCTCAAGGAATTCAATTCAACAATAGTCATGCACAACAAAGAAATATACTATATCGGGTTCAAGAGAAATACTGGAAAATACTAGACTATACAACCAAAATATATTAAATGTCTATATATACCAACCCTCTAGTCTAACAAAGCCTCTATACATCAAAATCAAGGAGCCATTGGGACAAACCCCTAACTGACTCAAATAGTACTGAAAGCCATAACAACATAACGATATCACCAAAAATATAGAAACTGTCCTTGAACCATGAGGACTCACCACTGAGGGAACATAGTTGAAGCACTCGAATATTGCTAACGCGGCTGCGGCTGAGTACCTGAACTTATATTACTAGAAAATATAGCCCATAGAAAAATATGTGGGTCAACACTTTAGAATGTACTGAGTATGTGGGGGTGAATGCAATAATGCAAATTTTATTATCAATTTCATAAAAATATGCATATGTACAATGATGGTTCACTTGGCTTGAGTTAGATTGAAACATACTTTTCATGAACTCATAGTAAATAAATCATATGATAAGAACCTCATAAATCATCATAAATAACTCAACTCTTCAACTCAAGACTCGAAGTGACTCGGTAATTCAAGAAACTCAACTCTTATGGACATGGGAGGATCTTATAACCGACATAAACCATGTGAGCTACATGAAGTCTAACGTTTTTCCCTCATAAATAGAGAACCCCACCTTGGAGGGAGCGTGGTACTCTTGCTAGGGAGTACAACCTAAATTTAGTGATCATAATCTCATACTCGGCATCTGGCCCACAATTATCAATATCAATCCTACGGTGGCACGTAGTTTCAGGAAAATACCACATTTTCCGCTCGGTGTTAAATACTACTCCCATACACAAGCTCAGAACACGTTAGGAAATCCACCACAAACATCACAAGGGTCAATCATGAAGAACAAATCAAATATCTTTCTCATTTATCAAATTATAATCAATTTGTGAATTCCTAACTCGAACCAAATCAAATCAATCTTTCTCAATATCAAAATGTATCAATTCATTAAATCATGACAACATCAATAACTTTGAGAAAATATCAAGACTAATTGTAACATCTCAATCTCATGAATCAATCTACTCAATAGTCCAGTTTTTCATAAGGAAGCTTAAAACTTGACACATATCTTTAAAGCACTTGAAATATCAACTCATGGTAGAAATATGAAATTCACAATATTAAATATCAAGTCATAACTTGGGAATGACAAAATAATCATGTATGACAAATCTTGAACAATTTATATTCTCATAATCTCATTATGAAGTAATTTGGGTATAAACCCACTTGCAAAATCATATAAATCCATAATAGAAATCAAAGCTTTGGGCACAAGAACGAAAGGATTGCTCTTGTTCAAAACCCCACATACCTTAATCTTTAAAATTGGATGAATTCTAGTGCTTGAGACTATATCCGCACTTGTAATAAATGATTCTCGAATCCCACACTAATAGGAACTTGATTTTTGAAGAAATCTTGAAGATTTATGGATGATTTTTGAAAGATTAAATTTTCTTGATTGAAACCCTAATGTATATTCTTAAGAAAATTGGATGAGAGAATGAAGAAATTAGGGTTTGGATAGGGATTCTCATATTTATATAGGCCTCCAAAAGATGGGGAAAGACCAAAATACCCTTGCTAAAACGTCCCTTAATTGCTGAAAAAATAGCTTACGACATTTGTGACAAGCCGTCAAACTTGTGACAAGTCGTCACAAAATGTTGGATTTTGTGACTTTCTGCTTATGGTGACGACATTTTGTGACAAGCCGTTAGGCTTGTGACAAGTCGTCACAAAATGTCGTCACGAAATTTCCAGGCTAACACGCTGGAGTAAAATGGGCATAACTCTTTGCTCCGATACCAGATTTGGGTGAAATTGTTACCGTTGGAAAGCTAATTCAATTATCTATCTGTTGGTAGGTCATGAGCTCAATAATTCATAGTACAATGATTGATTTCGCTAAAGCACTTTAACCAAAGGAACTTCTTTGTTCCTTAGCCTACGGATTTGAAAATCCAAAATCTCAACCGAAAACTCCTCAAATGAAAGGCTATCCTAAATATCCAAGATTTCGGAAGGATCAACCACGACAGAATCACCAATACACTACTTAAGCATGGAAACATGAAATACCGGATGAACTCTAGACAACTCTGCGGGTAACTCCACCTCATATGCTACTTTTCCAACACGGCTCAGAATCCTGTATGGACCAACATAACAGGGACTAAGCTTTTCTTTCTTCCAAAATATCTTCGCCCCTTTCATGAGTGAAACCTTCAAGTACACCAAATCATTAACATTAAACTCAAGATCTTTTCTTTTCACATCCGTGTACAACTTCTAATAACTTTGAGCGGTCTTTAATCTTTCTCGAATCAACTTAACTTTTTCCATAGCCTCGAACACAGCATCAGGCCCAATCACAGCTGCTTCTCCTACCTCAAAACAAACTATAGACGATCTACATATTCTACCATACAAATCTTCGAACGAGGCTATCTGAATACTGGCATGGAAATTATTGTTCTATGCAAATTTGATCAATGGCAAGTGCTCATCCCAATTACCTTTAAAATCAAGAGCACATGTCCTCAACATATCCTCTAAAATTTGAATGGTCCCCTCAGCCTGACCATCTGTTTGTGGATGGAAAGCAGAACTTAGACGAACTTGGGTACCGAGACCCTTCTAAAAAGCTCTCTAAAATTGGGAAGTAAACTGAGTACCCCTATCAGAGATAATAGCCAAAGGAACTCCATGAAGTCTAACGAATTCTCGAATATACAATCTAGCATAATTCTCAGCTGTATAAGATGAATGCACTGGTAAGAAATGAGCTGATTTAGTCAACTGGTCTACAACAACCCAAATCAAATCA
Organism: Capsicum annuum; assembly: GCF_002878395.1. Taxonomy (NCBI): domain Eukaryota; kingdom Viridiplantae; phylum Streptophyta; class Magnoliopsida; order Solanales; family Solanaceae; genus Capsicum; species Capsicum annuum. The sequence goes on along the minus strand of NC_061121.1, from coordinate 99,627,123 downwards.
TGATGACGACGAGAAGGAGGCAAACCAATTACGAAATCCATATTCAATTCTTCCCACTTCCAAGTAGGAATGCTAAACTCTTGCATTACACCACCGGGCCTTTGGTGCTCTACCTTAACCTGTTGACAAGTAGAACACTTTGCCACAAATCCTGCTATGTCTTCCTTCATACCGTTCTACCAATAGATTTCCCATAAATCGCGGTATATCTTGGTACCACCGGGATGAATAGAATATCACATGCCATATGCTACATCCATAATTCTCTGCCTTAGATCATCAACATTAGGAATACATAATCTACCCTGCACTCTCAACACACCATCTCCCCCTTGGGAAAAATCTCTACCTTTTGGTCCTTATCTGACTCCTTCAGTCTCACCAAACTAGGATCCCTGTCTTGCTTTTTCTTTACCTACGAGACCAAAGAGGAATCAAAACTGCTCTGAACTAGCATACTCCCTTCAGCATAATCAAGTAATCTAACACCCAACCTAGCTAAACAATGCACATCACGATCTAATTCTTTCTTATCATTCTCTACATGAGCTACACTACCCATAGACAACCTGCTATGAGTATCTACCATAACATTGGCCTTGCCCAGGTGATACAACACACTCATATTGTAGTCTTTTAGAAACTCTAACCATCTTCTTTATCTAAGATTCAACTCTCTCTGAGTAAACACATGTTGTAGGCTTTTGTGATCAGTAAACACATCAACATGAATACCATATAAATAATGTCTCCAGATTTTCAAAGTAAAAACTATAGCTACTAATTCAAGATCATGGGTTGGGTAATTCTTCTCATAAGGCTTCAACTGTCTAGAGGCATAAGCTATAACTTTACCCCTCTGCATCAATACACAACCCAAACCAACTCTAGAAGCATCACAATACACCACAAAGCCACCAGTACCAATGGGTAAAGCTAACACTGGGGCTGAAGTAAGTCAAGTCTTTAACTCCTAAAAACTCTTCTCGCAAGGTTTCGACCATAGGAACTTCACTTTTTTTTGGGTCAACCAGGTCATGGGAGACGTAAGGGAAGAGAAGCCCTCAATAAAACGACGGTAGTAACAAGCTAGACCCAAGAAACTCCTAATGTCATATGGGGAGGTAGGTCTAGGCCAATTTTTTACAGCTTTTGTCTTTTGGGGATCGACTCTAATGCCTTCGGCAGAAATAATGTGACCCAGAAAAGCAACTGACCTTAGCCAAAATTCACACTTGCTAAATTTAGCGAATAATTGATGATCTCTAAGAGTTTGCAAGACAATTCTAAGATGGTCGGCATGATCATCTTCTCTTTGGGAATACATAAGAATATCGTCTATGAATACAATGACAAATATATCAAGATATTTCTTAAACACTCGATTCATAAGGTCCATGAAGGGTACTAGAGCGTTGGTTAACCCAAAGGACATGACAAGAAACTCAAAGTGACCATAATGGGTTCGGAAGGCTGTCTTTGGAATATCACACTCTCTCACTATAAGCTGATGATAGCCAGAACTAAGGTCTATCTTTGAAAAATAACTTGCACCCTATAGCTGATCAAATAAATCATTGATTCTAGAAAGAGGGTACTTGTTTTTGATAGTTACCTTGTTGAGTTGATGGTAATAAATGCACATACGCAATGTATCATCTTTCTTACGCAAGAATAAAATAGGTGCACCCCACAGGGAAACACTAGGTTTGATAAAGCCTTTGTCTAAGAGATCTTTGAGTTGCTCCTTTAACTCTTTAAGTTCTGCGGGAGCCATATGGTATGGAGGAATGGAAATAGATCGAGTGCCAGGAAGAAGATCAATCTTGAATTCTATTTCTCTATCAGGTGGGACCCCTGGGAGATCTTTTGGGAAAACATCGGGAAACTCATTAACAATGGTAACTGACTGAATAGTCGGAGTCTTAGACTTGAGGTCTTTAACTCAAACTAGGTGATAGATGCAACCCTTGGAAATCAACTTCCTAGCTTTAAGGTAGGATATGAAATGGCTCTTCAGAGTTATAGAACTCCCAAACCACTCAAAAATGGGCTCGTCAGGAAACTGAAACTTGACCACTTGGGTACGACAATCTATAGATGCATAGCACGAGTGAAGCCAATCCATACCCAGAATAACGTCAAAATCAACCATATCTAGCTCAATCAAATCAGCACATATGAACCGATAAAGAACAGTGATAGGACACTTCTTATAATATCACTTAGCAATAACAGATTCTCCTACCATGGTAGAAACCAGAATAAGCTCAGGAATCTGTTCAGGGTCTATCTCTAAATTTATAGCATCCAAAGGTGTCACATAAGAGAAACTTGAATCGGGGTCCATCAATACATACACATCAAAATAAAATACATGGAGCATACCAATGATAACATCTGGAGAGTCCTCCTGCTCCTGGCGAGGTGGTATAGCATAGAAGAAATTCTAGCGTGAACCGCCAGCAGTACTAGAAGAGGCGCCCTGGGGAGGAACTTGGTGGACTACGGGAGCAGGGCCACTGGTAGACTGACTCTGAGGACGAGCATCTCGACTCCCCTGTCTAGCAGATGGATAAGCTCTAAATCGGTGGCCTTACTTTCCATAACCAAAGTAATCCCTCTGATCAACAAAACACTCGCCAAAATAATCTCTACCACACTTGGCACATGAAGGAGGATGAGGTCAGTTACCTACACTTTTCTGAGACCTGGACGGGATAGGCCTATTCCCCTGCTCCTGCCTGCTTCTAGGTGCGGGAGCACTAACTGAGGAAGGCGCGGGCATAGACGGACGTCCCTGAAATTGAGGGTGGTTCCCTCCATAGAATCTAGACTGACTGAATCCCTACTGCTCTGATCTAGCTCTTTTATTCTCTCTTACTCTCTCTCTCTCTTTCACCTTATTAGCTTTAATATGTTGGTCATGTATCATCAACTGAGAAAGGTTCATCTCCCTATTAAGCATAGCAAATCTACACTCTTTCACAATGTAACTCGATACATCAGTCATAAACTTGCTCATAATGGTCCTAGAGTCAGCCATCATACTAGGAGCCTATCTGGATAATTGATTAAATCTAAGACAATACTCTTTAACAGTCATGGAGACTTATCTCAAATTCATGAATTTCTCTATCTTTGCTTCCCTCATCTCAAGAGGAAAGAATCTGTCCAAGAATGCATTCTGGAATAACTGTCAAGTCATGGGAGTGGCATTCTCCCCTCTAATCATCCTCCACATATCCACCCAATCATATGCAACATCTTTCATTCGATAGGCAGCCAATTCAACACTCTTTTCCTCACCACATGTATAATTTGGGTGATCTTTCTCACTTCATCCAAGTACATCTATGGGTATTCACCTACCTTCGACCCATAGAACTCAGGTAGATTCATTTGTATAAAGTCATGAACTTGAGATGAAGTAGAATTATTCTCTTTCGGAAGTGGAATAGTAGCCTGGGTGTTAGCATAAGCATTGGCGGTAACTGTCTGGGCTAGCATCTGAAAAATGGCTCGAAATTCTGCATGAGACACATGCTCATTCAAGGGATCAACTGGTTGAGGTTGCTCGTTATTTCTATGAGCTTGATGAGGAGGCATTTTCTATTAATAGAGAGAACGAGTTAATTACAGATAAAGAGACAGTTGTAGGCATGATAAACTTTAGAAAGAAAGAAATGACTTTTCCTAAAACATTCTGTAGCCTCTTGCTTATAGATATGGTACACTACACACCGATGATCAAGACTCTACGTAACGTGAATTGTCAGACTCTCTAGGACTCCTTAAACCTTAGGCTCTGATACCAAGCTTTGTAACGCCCTGAAATTTCATCCTGAGATGCCACATGATGCTTAGGGCTACACATAGCCCCAAGCTAACTCTTAGAACTAGATACTACCTTAAGGAATTCAATTCAACAATAGTAATGCATAACAAAGAGATATACCACATCGAGTTCAAGAGAAATATTAGAGAATACAAGACTGTTCAACCAAAATATATTGAATGTCTATACATACAAACACTCTAGTCTGACAAAGCCTCTGTACATCAAAATCAAGGAGCCATCGGGACAAACCCCCAACTGACTCAAATAGTACTGAAAGCCATAACAACAGAATAATATCACCAAAAATATAGACATGATCCTCGAACCATGAGGACTCTCTACTGAAGAAACGTAGTTGAAGCACTCGAATATCGCTAACATGGTTGCGGCTGAGTACCTGAACCTACATTATGAGAAAATGTAGCCCATAGGAAAATATGTGGGTCAGCACTTTGGAATGTACTAAGTATGTGGGGGTGCATGCAACAATGCAAATATCATCATCAATTTCATAAAAATATGCATATGTACAATGGTGGCTCACTTGGCTTGAGTTAGATTGAAACATACTTTTCATGATCTCATAGTAAATAAATCATATGATAAAAACCTCATAAATCATCATAAATAACTCAACTTTTCAACGCAAAACTAGGAGTGACTCGGTAATTCAAGAAACTCAACTCTTATGGACATGGGAGGTTCTTATAACCGACATAAATCATGTGAGCTACATGAAGTCTAACATTTTTCCCTCATAAATAGAGAACCCCACCTTGGCGGGAGCGTGGTACTCTTGCTAGGGAGTATAACCTAAATTTAGTGATCACAATCTCATACTCGGCATCTGGCCCACAATTATCAATATCAATCCTACGATGGCACGTAGTTTTAGAAAAATACCACATTTCCCGCTCGGTGCTAAATACTACTCTTATACACAAGCTCAGAACACGTTAGGAAATCCACCACAAATATCACAAGGGTCAATCATGAAGAACAAATCAAATATCTTTTTCATTTATCAAATTATAATTAATTTGTGAATTCCTAACTCGAATCAAATCAAATCAATCTTTCTCAATATCAAAATGTATTAATTCATTAAATCATGACAACATCAATAACTTTGAGAAAATATCAAGACTAATTGTAACATCTCAATCTCATGAATCAATATACTCAATAGTCCAGTTTGTCATAAGGAAGCTTAAAACTTGACACATATCTTGAAAGCACTTGAAATATCAACTCATGGTAGAAATATGAAATTCACAATATTAAATATCAAGTCATAACTTGGGAATAACAAAATAATCATGTATAACAAAGTTTGAACAATTTATATTCTCATAATCTCATGATGAAGTAATTTGGGTATAAACCCACTTGCAAAATCATATAAATCCATAATAGAAATCAAAGCTTTGAGCACAAGAACGAAAGGATTGCTTTTGTTCAAAACCCCACATACCTTAATCTTTAAAATTGGATGAATTCTAGTGCTTGAGACTCTATCTGCACTTGTAATAAATGATTCTTGAAGCCCACACTATGAGGAGCTTAATTTTTGAAGAAATCTTGAAGATTTATGGATGATTTTTGGAAGATTAAATTTTCTTGATTGAAACCCTAATATATATTCTTAAGAAAATTGGATGAGAGAATGAAGAAATTAGGGTTTGGATGGGGATTCTCATATTTATATAGGCCTCCAAAAGATGGGGAAAGACCAAAATACCCTTGCTAAAACATCCCTTAATTGCTGAAAAAAATAATTGATGACATTCGTGACAAGCTGTCAAACTTGTGACAAGTCGTCACAAAATATCGTCACAAAATGTTGGATTTTGTGACTTTCTGCTTATGGTGACGACATTTTGTGACAATCCGTCAGGCTTGTGACAAGTCGTCATGAAATTTCCAGGCTAACACGCTGGAGTAAAATGGGTATAACTCTTTTCTCCGACACCGGATTTGGGTGAAATTGATACCGTTGACAAGCTAATTCAATTATATATCTTTTGGTAGGTCATGATCTCAATAATTCATATTATAACAAGGGATATGCTCATTTGAAGTTGAATATGGAAATATCCTTCCTAAGAATTCAATCGGTAAGGAATGTTTTTATTCACCTAATCGCTAGGACATCTTTGAGTCCTTAATACACATCACCCTTGATCAGAAAACAACCAAAGCACTATAATTTACTTCTCATGAGCTTGATTCATGGTTGCACTATTGATTAGAGTCTCGAGGTATTATACCTTCAGTATTAGGTAATTGGTTAACTTCAGGTATATTTATTACAATCAATTTTTTTTATGTACATATTATTTCTTTTCAATGCAAGCTTAATTTTTTGTGTTATATTTTAATAAGGTTGCAATTTGATATTATTATTTCAGGGGATGAAATACTGTGATGACAAATTCCAGCTCACCCATTGCATATTGATTGCTCATGTAATCGGGACTTTTGAGAAGATATAAAGAAATTTTTAGGCAAAGAAATACTTGGGTTATTTTGAAATACAATCTTCGATGTATTCCTCGATATGCCTTATTGCAACTGGATAGGCTAAATATCTAAATGCCTTTTAATACTAGAGATACAACAAGACAGACATGACGAGATTCATTCTTTTGTACAAGGTACTATTTTAAAATTTACTATGATTGAGTTTGCCATAATTATCAGTCTTAAATGTACATATAATATCAATGAATACTTGTATACTACGTTGCCCACATCTACGCTAATGTCAAAATATTTTTCAATGCAAAATCTAAAATATCTAAGTTCACATTGGTTCAACAGGTCAAGATGAAAAAATTCGATAACTCTCAGGATGCGTTGAACATGGCGATATTATACTGTATTCATATATTCTTATTTTCTCAACATCGTGATTCATGGGTTAGTATAGCTCACTTCCAAAAGGTGGTGGATGGACATTATGAACAATTCCCATGGGAAAGAAATTCGTTCGAGAAGTTGATGACTACATGGGAATAGAATTTTTTAATCAAAAAATACTTATACTCGTTGGGAGGAATGCCACACGTACTAAATATATAGATGTTAGAGTGTTGTTCTAAAGTTGATAAAAAATTATTGTCTGTCAGGAAAACATCATTCCAAGAATTTTCAACTAATCTATAGTTGGAGTGAGGCCTAAATATGAGAAGTTTATGGATGAAATGTTTAGTAAGGTTAATATTAAATGCTATCTTTCTTTTTGAAATACATATCATTTTTAATATTGTTATATGCCTTATGCAATCATAGTTAATTTACAACAACTTATGACTCACACTTGAAGAAGTTCAGAGGCTTGATTTGTTATTTAGGAAAGATATTGAGATATGTGATCCAGTTTCAATATCTATTTCTAACACATCGACAGCTCGTAAGTTGAAAATGGTCCTCGATGAAAAGCAGCCATTCACTCATTTCGTAGCTAAAGAGTTTGATGATTTCAGTTCAATAACACCACAAGAAATATTGATCAAGACAGAATTTACTTCAGATTTTCATATGAACAAGTTTTAAAAAGAAGGAAAACAATGATGTTTGACAAAAATATTTTTGTGAAGAAAGATAATGAGAAAGATACACGATATTAGTCAAGAGGAGATGTATCGAGGTCTTTTTCAATAACACCTGATCATCAACAGAACATGAAAAATTTTATTTTCAACATGCTCAACAAGGATAAACAGTTACGTCTTCTGAGCACGGGTAGATAAGATATTTTATTCCTCTTCCAGCATACCTCAAGGAAATTTTATGTTGAAATCCAACATAGACGATTTAAAGACATACCTCCAGTCTTATGTAAGTAAAATTTTGTTTTGTACGTTTCGTGTGAACTTGATAATATTGCTACTCATTTTTTATTTTATGTATGTATGAAGGTTGATAAAAATATTGAAGATCTGCGAACATTACTATCAAATCAACATGCTTAAATAATGCAAGCTTTAAAGCAGAAGAAAAACAAAGAACAAACGATTCTGAATTGCTTAGCTTAAACTTTAATAATTATTAAAATATAAATATTCTGATAATACAATTTATTTAGGTTGAGAAAGGGAATGATAATTTAGAATAAAATGATTTGAAGAAGGAAGAAGGTGACACAGACGATATAAAAAAAGGAAAATCCAATCCTACAGGAGTGTCAGGTATTTTTTAATGACGTTTTAAATTATAAGTATTTTATTTTATCATATTTACACCTTTCTTTAGTGATTAGCAGGATGCTGATGGGGGCAGGGGTCCATTGGGAGATCTCCCAATAGGTGAATCTGTTGATAAACAACTCATTGAAATTAATTACCAAGGATGCATCAAGATAAATCCTGAAAATACAGAAATAAGCGAAGTTTAAAGCGAACAACAGGTAAATTCAAGTAGCTACTTATACATAAATATAATCGTAAATTGACGCGAACGATAAAAAGCATGTAGAAAGCTGGTTAAGTATACATAAAGTTAAGCAACTTATACGTAATACATAAGCTACTTATAGATAGTTGGTTATGCTACTTAAACATAGTACATGCACAAATATACATAACAATCTTTTCCATAATATTCATCAGGTAAGATATATAATACACCACAATTTATATATGAGGAATATTTTGTTATGTATGAAAGAATGTAATGATGAATGCATGTTATGTATGAGAGTGTGCTCCATAACATATGAAGAAAGGAATCTTTATGTATGAGAGTGTGCTTTTATAATGAAATGCCATAAATACATGAAGGTAATTTTTCATGAAATACATAGAGTACTACATCTAATACAGTAGTATGATGAATACATCTTTTGTTATGTGTTAAAAAATATTCTGTTATGTATGAAAAATGTAAAGATGAATGCATATTATTGTATGGTCATGTATACTTCATAACATATGAAGAAAGAAATATCTATGTATGAGAGTGTGCTTTATAATAAAAGGCCATAAATACATGATGGTAATTTTTCATTAAATACATAGGATTCTACATCTAATACATTACTATGATGGATACATGTTATGTTATGTATGAAATAATGTTATGTTATGTATGAATACATGTATGAAGAACTCATGCAACACAACTTATGTATGAGGAATTATTTGTTATATATGAAAGTAGCTTATCATAAATGCATGTTATGGATGAGAATGTGCTTCATAATATTTTATGAAAGGAGTCTCTATGTATAAGATTGTTCTTTATACTGAAATGCTATAAATACATGAAAATAATTTTTCATCAAATACATGAGATACCGCATATGATACATTACAATTTATGTAATAAGATGAAAACAACATAATTATATGACTCAGATGATGCTTTTGTTTTTGCTTCGAATAAAATAACTCATTGTGAACCAAGTATTGTAAGATGATTTCAAAGGCAGAATATCAGAATCAGTATAAGATGTCATAGATGTATTGATATCTGGAATGACAATCCCAACGACTGTAAAGCCAGTGAATGTTCCTAATCCAAGTACTATAATCGAGAGCCAATGAATGATATCCGATAGTCAGTTCCATCTGATTTTTCAGATGCACAAGTTTGTAATTGTGATACCATAAAAACACCAGCTAAAAGGTTATGACAGAAGTCCAGATTTTTTAAGTCACTCTACTTAACGAAATTTAGTTCAAGTTCAACAGGCGATGGGAGTTCTGATACTGAAAGAGAAGTAGAAGTATGTCTTTGACGGGTACATCATATCTGAAGAGTTTCCTAGTGAATTAATGTCGATATACTCAAAATGAATTGTGCAAGGTTTATTAAAATATCATGCTGGCAGTAAGTAATACTATACTCTATCTTTAAAATTGTTCGTACGTTAATATAATCTTAACTAACATTTATACATAATTACGAGTCTAGGAAACAAAAGAATAATAACTACCGAGTTAATTATTTTGGTCTTGATTTTTCGGACCTGAATTTCGTCTTTGCTCATTCATTATTTAAAAATTGGTTCTACATGATGTCGCAACCTAACACATGCTGAAACGACGAGGCACTTAACTTTTGGTATGATAGTCTTAGTTTTAATGTTAGTTTTATCATATTACAAACTAGTCAACTGATATAATTATTAAAATAGACATAGCATATTTTTTTAAAAATGAAAAGTTACAGGCTTTTTTCTACTTTATTGTAATAAAATAATCTGAGTTGTTTTTTAATTTTTATGTATAAGCCCATGGTTAGATGCATTTTTAAATTTAATTCGATATCAAATTTAGTATATTACACATATACATAAGTTACCATGTTTATGTTAACCTTATACATTAATATTGTGACCTTATACATAAGACTATTATGTATAAGGCTTTGGTTACCTGCATCTTTTTTCCCTTCACACATATTAAACTATGTTTATTACAGCATGATACACAAATAATCATGATTATTTTAACCTTATACATAATCATTGTTATCATTAACATAAACAAATTGATGAATAAATGAAAACATACACATAGAATTATCATACAGTAAGTGTGCTATATTTAGAATAAAATATGTATTTATTTGTCTTTAACATATGATTTTAAGTCTACTAACAACAAAATCCAGTATTCCAAAAAATGTGTACAAGTTTAGGTTTGGCTTAATGTTTTGTATATTTTATCATTATACTTTCTAGGATTGCTAATATTTGTTCTTTTCTGTAATTTATAGACGTGATCATCTGTCATTTGCGAAAGAAGTCAAAGCAACAATTAAATCAAGAATACAGATATACAATAATATATTATTTCTTCAAATCATATATTGATAGGACATATCATAGGTATTATCTAGATGTATCAAATATATAGACTTCTACGCAGAATCATGTGTTGTTGTAAGAAATAAGGAATCAATAACCAACAAAATAAATGAACTCAATATTCCTACGGACTTGCCTTGACATATGATTGATGAGGTGTATGTTCCTGTTAACTGTGATGGAGAATTTTATTGGGTGTTGACAGTTATTGTACTAAAGAAAAGACTCATACGGGTGTAGATTCATTATCCACTTCCAGAAATAAGGACCCATCCCCTGAAATTCACAAGTTGGTAGTGATGTTGCCAACTTGTGTGATAGTGGATTTCTTGAAAAAACAGAACGTACTGATTGGGAAAATCTAGACGCGTATAAAGATAAAACGGGTAAATACACTCAGATTGTCAACCAACACCCATTTGTTGTTGAGTATGTGGAAAATATTGCACAACAAATGTGTGCTAGTTTGTAAGTACAGATGCTATTCATCATATATGTATAGTATATAATGTTTAGATTTGTTTATGTTTTTTTAACTAATAAAATTTTTTTTTTCAATTCAGAGACTGTGGGGTTTTTGTATTCGCGTACGGAGTACTTAAGTGAAGGGCTGATAGTACCTTCAACTGGGTTTGATACACAAACTCATCGATTACGCTATGCTACCTTACTATGAAACTATGGAGTGATCAAGGCCAATGAAGGTTACATTAGCGACAATGATGATCATCCGAGACCTAAGCCAAGCTATGTTTCACCAGTTGACGAATCAATGATTATTAGTTTAGAATAGTATAGAATTTTACCTTCATGATGAACACTTTTTACTATCTTGTTTTTAGAATGAATGTTAAATACATGATAATCCATAGTTTGTAGGTTCAACTATTTTTTGGCTATGTATTTTTGTTTTTGTCCGTTGAAAGACCGTTTTACTCTCTTTAATATTTAAATTGTTCTACATCTTGTTATGTATGTATCTGTTGTTTACTAATTCTAAACGTACATATAGCTCAGTTAAGAATATTTATACAACTATTTTCTGAGACATGTTGTTTTAATTACAACTCGTACAATCAAATGCAACGTATATTGTTTTATCATCTTTTATCTAATACATTACATGCAATGTAAATTACAAAAAATATAAATTTTAACTACGTGTACAAATAGTTTTTTATCAACAAATATGTATTAACCTTATATATTTTTAAGAATTAACCTTATATAATTTATGTATGATCCTTATGTGGTTTAGGTGATAATTGCATATACATCAGGTACTGCATCTAACACAACACAACTTATATATGATGTAAAATCGATTGTGTATGATAGTATACTTCATAATGATGAATTCTTGTTACATATGAGAGTGTGCATATCAACATATCATAAAAGGACTATTAAACTTGAGAGTGTGCTTTATAATGAACCTTATGTAGTTTATGTAATAACTCACATACATTATGTACTACATCTCATATATTGAAAGTTATGTATGATGAATAATTTATAATATATGAAAGAGGGGGTTTAATGAATAATCTGTTATTTGTACAAATTCACACCTTTTTAATAAAAAATAGAGGCAATAAAATTAACAAATAAATAGGATTAACGATTAATCAAGCAAGTTTAACTACATTCCGCATTTACTACATGACAATGAAAATTGTTTAATGGAAATTAAACACTATTCAAACTAATGAAAGTTAAAAGAATGAGTCAACATTATTGGTTCATGATATTATCACAAAAAATGTTGTGTTCAAGTCTCCTTTGAAAAAAATCCCTGGTCCATTTATCGTGACCAGTATGATCGCATCTACCGCAACAATTTGAGCTTTATGCAAGAGATTCACTTAATTTCTTACACCTCTCTTTCTTTGACCTTCTTGGCGGTCGTCTATATTTTAGCGGTAATACACCTTCTACTACATAAGGGGCATGTTAATTCTTCATATCTGGCATCGGAACGATTGAAAATTTACGTTGTAACTATAGAATTAAGCCCGTAGTAATTCGAGCATTAAGGACCAAAGTCATCTACATTTCTACTTTTCAAAACTGTAATTGCGTAATGAAAGGAATTTTATCAATTTGATACCGTCCATAATTACATGTTTCATGATCAAGATCGACAATGTACCTTTGACCAGCTTCATATACACAATAAATATAGCTTGTGACAACCTTAACTTGATTAACATACAAGAAACAATACATATCATAAATATATTATATACATCTTCAAGTATTATTTTTTAAAAAAATAAAACTATTACTAAAAAAAATGTCTACATGTATATTTTATGTCATACCATCATCCGAGAAGCTTTTGCACCATTAAGAGTCAGAATATCCTCAATTCTTCTTCCTAAGGTTGTCTCGGTATACGATGCAATTTCTCTATTTTTAGAGTTTCATGCTCCAAAAAAAATTCTTGCTTCTTTGAGAAATCCTAAAATAGGCAGTTCATGCACCTCCACAAAGTAACCATTAATACATTCAACAATATTAGAAGTCATCATTCTACCTCTATTTACTGATGAATAACATCGAGACCATTTAACATATCCAGCTTCTTCTAGGTAATCCTTAACTCGATGATCCACCTTTGTGACCTTTGCCCTAAGGTAATCAAAATTCTCTTTTCTATAACCTTTGGTCATAAAATAATAAAGGTCACTAAATCTATCTTTGCTTAACAAAAATGAGTGCAAACGTTCTTCCACAAGTGCTAAATACATGCTAGATGTGGTACATTTGGATATACAATACTCACACTTTTTATGATGTTTTTGTGGCAATCCAATACAACACACATGTTGTCCCGTTCACCAAATGCATTCCTAAATTTCTTAAAAAATCACGTCCACGAACTGTCATTCTCAAAATCTACGACTCCGTAAGCTATTGGCAATATACAACCTAATTCTAAAAAAAGAATGTAACAGTGCACATCACGCTCCCCCACAGTAATAACATATAACATGTAATTAAAATAAGAACATACATACTGGCAAAAAAATGTATAGGTTATAAAGCTATAATGAAGTAATAACAAGTGTAACTGATACCTTCACTATCGAGTGTGCTTGTCTAAAGGAAAGTTCCTTTGTACGGTCTTCTCAAATGAGCACTGTCAACCACAACCACAGGTCTACAAAATTAAAAATCCCATATCATGGGATGTTATGCAATAAATAAATACTTAAACTTATTATCTGTGCCTCATGCATCCTAATGTGAGTGTCAAGATACACTGTGTTTAGCATATGAATGTATCGTGACATTTTTCCAACATCCATCGGCTGCATCATCTCTAAGCATTGCTATTGCCCGCTCTTTAGCTTTCCATGACTTCTTGTAATTTATATCAAGTCCATATATGATTTTTATTTCTTCAATTATGTGTGTTGGTGTGTGGATTCTCTTGTGGTTAACCAACTTTGGTGCTGTAAATTCACTCACAAAAGCTGTTGTAGCCAACTAATTTTTTAAAAATATCACTGACTTAACAAGTATGTTCAGAATCAAACTGCCAAATCATAAAAACGTCAAATTTATTGAGAGAAGATGCCTTTAGTATCCATTTGTAATCTTCGTTACGACAATGAAGTACATAGCTGTAGCAAATTTAATCAGAATGTTTAGTTTCAAAACATATATTTACAACAGTGACAGGTTAAGATTTGTTTCTTATCAAAACTTTATATGTTAATAGTTTCTTATACATAACATCTTCATGTACTAGTAAGCCTTATGAATAACAGTATTAACGCAATAAAATTAATATACAAAATGTGTGACAAGGACAACAATGTATAAGGTTTATTTTAAATATAAAGTTATACATTTTCAAATAAATAAGACAAACCAGCTTTATTTTATATATTTCTTATACATAAAAGGTTAAGGCTGCTGGAATTATATACGTTATGATTGATGTATATGACAAACTTAATAGAATAGAATTTTATGCATAATGTTTTTTGTATTGGGCATAGAAGTTTAAGTCAACATGTTTCACATACATAACAACTTTAGTTCAGATGTTCATTTCACATAATTAGTTAACCACTGCTAATTTATACAAAATGCAATATTTACACTAAACTTTAAAACACAAAGAGATCTATGTATAAGGAACTGAAAAAAATTGCACCTACCAATTCATGAATTACACTATAAAACAACTTAACATCTTTTGCAAATCAACTTAATTCGTGTGTTAAAAGATTTAACGTTTAAAAAACCACAATCTTATCTCATGTTGCTACGTAAACAATTTGTATCATACTTCTCTTTGTCAAAACTCTTAGCTCTGCAATTAAAGACACTTTCTAATTCGTATTTCGCCATTACATCATCAAGAATTGCTTTATCCTTATAAAGTTGACCAATCTTTATTTTTACATTCTTGCTATCAATAATGAAGTTTTTACTTCAAACTTTGGTACATATAAAGAATGCTGATTTTGTGATTCAACAACGGACAAAGCAAGAGCGTCACTTTCCATTCCTTCAGCACAAAATGCAACTCCAGTTTTGTGGTCAAACTATAACTCTTCTCTTGTCATATTCGATGTAGGTATGCACAAAGGATAAGATACAAATTCTGGACAACATTTCTTTAACTCTACGCACACCCTCACTCCATTATCATTCTTAAATAATTGGTGAAGAATTATCTTCCGCAACATACCTATCTATTTTTTCTTAGATTCATCAATATTTAGTTCTGATGCAATCATCGAGATCAACCTCAAAAATAAGATATTTCCACAACAACAACACTATCACTTTTGTAGCATATAATATTTTGGATTGCCAAATACCAGAATGCCTTAACAAAATTGAGATGTTCATATTGTTGTTCGATTTTGAAGAAAAATAAAGCTTTAAATAAATAAGTAATAATTGGTCGGGGAAACAGACTAATTTTTTATCAACGGAATAAATGTTTTGATCAACGAAGAAAAAGTGATGAGAATTAGACAAATAGAAAGAAGTATAAGTTAGCTAGGAAGGAGGATAAATTAGCGGTTATGGCGGCTAAGACAATAACTTTTGAGAGTTTGTATGTGACTTTAGTGGAGAAAGGTGAGGATAAGAAGTTGTATAGGCTTGATAAGGCTAGGGAGCGGAGGACTCGTGATCTTAACCACGTGAAGTTTATCAAGGTGGAGGATGGGAAAGTGTTGGTTGAGGATCCCCTTATTAGGAAAAGGTAACAGTTTTATTTTCATAGACTTTTGAACGACGACAGGGATAAAGGCTTTGTGCTAGGGGACCTGAAGAACTCAGAGAGGTGTCGCGACTATGGTTATTGTAGATGTATCAAGGTAAAGGATATCAGGGGTGCAATTCGGTGGATGCTTAGGGGTAGGGTGACTGGGCCAGAGACATTTCGGTAGATTTTTGGGAGAGCACGAGGGGCATGTTTGGAGTGGATGATAAGGTTGTTTAACATCATTTTTAAGGTGACAAAGATGCCTTAAGCTTGGAGATAGAGTGTGATGATTTCATTATATAAGAACAAGGGAGACATTCAGAGTTACAATAAATATATAGTTATTGTATTATTGAGTCATACCATAAAGGTTTGGGAGAGAATAATAGAGTTGAGGCTGAGGAGGATCAGGACCATTTTCGAGAATCAGTTTGATTTCATGCCAAGTTGCTCGATTACGGAGGCCATTCATCTCGTGAAGATATTAGTGGAGCAGTTTTGGGAGAGGAAGAAGGACTTGCACATGCTATTCATTGATCTTAAAAGGCGTATGACAATTCCTAGGGAGATTTTATGGAGGTCCTTAGAGGCTAGAGAGGTTCCTTGGTGTATGTTATTTGTTGATGATGTTGTATTGATTGACGAGACTCGGGGTGGAGTTAATGATAAGTTGGAGGTTTGGAGACAGACCCTTGAGTCTAAAGGTTTTAGGTTAAGCAGGACCAAAATGAAGTACTTGGAATGTAAGTTTAGTGATTTACCGCATGAGGATGCCGTGGTTGTGAAGTTGGAATCTTAGGTCATTCAGAAGAGGGAGAGTTTCAAGTATCTTGGGTCCATGGTTCGGGAAAATAGTGAGATTGATGAGGATGTCTCGCACCGTATTGGTGCAGCATGGTTGAAATGACAGCTCGCCTTGGGAGTCTTATGTGATAAGAAGGTGCCTTTAAAACTTAAAGGTAAGTTCTACATCCAATTAAGAATCCCCACATCCAAAAGTTGAATGTGGCGGAGATGAGGATGTTGCGGTAGATGTGTATAATTATCAGGAGAGATACGATGAGAAATGAAATTATTTGGGAAAAGATGGGTATGACTTCAATAGAGGACAAGATGCGAGAAGTGGGGTTGCGTTGGTTCGGGCATGTAATGAGGAAGGACGCGGATGCTCCAGTTCGAAGGTGTGAGAGGCTAGTTATAGATATTTTAGGCGGGGTAGAGGTAGGCCAAAAAAGTATTGGGAGGAGGTGATTGGCAGGACATGGGGAGGTTACAGCTTACGGAAGATATGGCCTTTGATAGGAAGGTGTGAAGGACGTGGATTAGGGTAAAGAGTTAGCAGGTAAGAGTAGTTCGTGCTTGTAGGAAAGAGTGCTCGGTTTGTATTGGTGCTTGTAGTGTCTTGTAGCCTCTTGGTCATTGTGTTTTGGTGGCGTTTATTATTTTATCCTTTTTCAGATTTTATTTGAAAGAAAATGGTTTTGACTTTTTCAACTATTTCAAAAATTCAAGAAAAATTTGAAATAACTTTGAAAAAATTTACAGAGTCGCCACTTGATTTTTTATAAAAAAATATCAAGAAAACTTAAAGAGATTTCAAAGATTCAGAAAACAGAAATAAATCTTCGAAATTAGCAAAACTGAGTAAGGGTTCAACTAACGCCCTAAGAAGGTTTTTATGACACTTACGAGCATCTGTTTAAAAACGTTCACCAAAAGATCATTTTTAACTAACTCATAAAGGGTGACTAACTTTATGAAAATATCAATTTTTATGAAAATATCAAGCTTGATTGCACAATTTTAAAAAATAGATTTATTTCGTTCTTTGTAGGGGGTGCGGATATTTAATAGATCTAATAGATTTATTAGGTTTCTAGTGAATCTATTTTTATTTGTGCGTGGATATTCCTTAAATTTTGCTTCAATATCTTTTAATGATTTACTTTTTTTGTAAGATATATTCATTAATTTGTTTATTA
Organism: Capsicum annuum; assembly: GCF_002878395.1. Taxonomy (NCBI): domain Eukaryota; kingdom Viridiplantae; phylum Streptophyta; class Magnoliopsida; order Solanales; family Solanaceae; genus Capsicum; species Capsicum annuum. The sequence continues at coordinate 99,609,244 of NC_061121.1, read as the reverse complement.
TTTTATCCTGTAGTAATTGCAGAGTTACAAACTTCTGTATAATAATTTATCCTATCTGTACTATAATATATATCTAATTCTAGATTTTCAATGTTATTTATTATCTTGTGTTGTTCTTCTCGTAGTGAGTTTTTTAAATTATATAAACTATCACATGTACTTTTATCTAAATTTTCTAAGGTTTTTTCTATCCATACTAATTTTTCTTTTAGATTTTCCATTATTTTTCTAATTCGATTTCTATAATTAATTTCATTATTTAGATTTTCTTGATTTTCTCTAGTTTTTCTAATATATTCTAACATCTCTTAATCTGAATAATATCCTTCTGGGTAAATTTCTTCGTATAACTGTTCTAGCCAATTTATAGTTTCTATTTCGTAGTCTATTACTTCTTCTAATATTATTTTCTTAATATCTATAATTTCTATATCTTTAAGTATATATAAGATTAAAACTTTAGATAATCTAAATGATCTATCTTTTAAAATTGGTTTTATTATAATATTTTGTAGTTGTTTGTTTTAGCCTTAGTAGTTCTTGCATATTTTTATTAAGAAATTCTATGTATTTTATATCTTTAGTTTCCATGTATTTATCTATATTTATTTTTATCTGTTTTTCTAGTAACTGTATGTTTCCCATATCTTTTTCTAAAAATTCTATGTAACTTATCATGATAAGTATTTGTAAGAGTAATTAGGTAGGTATGGTATATAATTTACTCTAGTCATATAATATCTACCAAAGGCTTTTTCTAATATGATTTTTCTTATATCTGATACTTTTATATCTCTAAGTGCATACAAAATAAGTATTTTAAATTTATCTACCATCTCATCAGATAAATAATTATTTATTTTCATAAAATTGCTTTTTTCAAAATATTCCCTTCAACTATGTACATAAGAAAATATGGTCATCTTAGCTTACTATATACTAGATTATTCTTAAATAATATGTTCTTCCGTCACTATTAACATGGTAATTCGGATACTTTTTCCCTTAAACAGCGCCTCTACTCTGGTTACTCCCCGCCACGGCTTCTTGCCTCATTGGTTTCACCTTTAGGATGGCATAGTCCTTAGGGATCTTTCTCCGTTTCCTCTTTGTTAATAAACTTCTTAACATATTATTCTTCGAATAATTCTACTATAAAGTAACTAATATGAATTTATTTTATCATATCATGATTGTTGGGAATTATGAATTTAGCTATTCATAATCATAAATAAATATACCTGTTCGGTTAGTTTTGATATTTCTGAAGTTTGTTCCTCCATAGCTTTTTCCATTGAAATATGTGTATTTAATTAACTGAGTAAAATATTTGTTGTGGAATGGAGAGAATGTTTGCTTCAACGCATGAAGGCTTGCCTTTGCAATGCCTTTTGCTTTCTTTATTTATAGAACGAAAAAGTAACTTTACAACTTTACAATCCAATCTAACTTTACATGTTTTTAAAATGTAAAACTTAAAAGTCAAAAAGGGAGGCTAGGCTACTAACTAGCCTACTAGCCTTTGATTTTTTACAAACTTACAAATCTATATCTTTACGTAAAAGTCTAAAGATTGTACAATAATTTCAACAATAATAATAATTCAACAGTATCTTGTCTCCGTTGATTTTGTCGTATCTGTTATATCTTCATTATTGCTTCTTATCTTTTCTTTCCAGTTGGCATCTTGTCTTCTTTTATTCTAGATGTACTTCTGGAATAATATTATCTTCTCCATTACACCTCGAACATTGGTGATCTGGATATTTGTGTCCAATTATTTTACAATATCTTGTCAGTAGTCCATCTGAAATAAATCCTTTTTTAATTGCTCTTGCGGTAGATTGTTTTTCTGGGTTGAGTAGTGTTATTATCCATTGTCTGACGTCTTCCATATCTGCTTGTCGTAGCTCTTTTGAATTTGAGTAAATCATTTGATGATCTCTCGAATAATAGCTCCATATTGGGTTTCCATTAGTATAATTATTTGCTAGTTCTTGGATAATCGTAGCTAGTCCAATAAGTCGTTTGTTTGCATAGAAGTCTGGTATCTCAATTCTGGGTATCTCCGGTTGTTGTGTAATATCTTCTAGTATGATCATATCTCTAGTTAGTCCTATCTTTACAACTTGTATAACTGGTTTTATTTCATCATATAGTATCTCTGCCGGTGTAGTATAACATTTTATATAAAATAAATTTCCTTTCGTTATTCTTTTGTAGGTGGTGAATATCTTGTATAATTCTTCCATAGCTGTTAATTCTTCTCCGTCTTGGGTATATATGGTGTTCAATAGTCCATAGTCAAAACAGGTTTTTACTAGGCTTGGGTTAGTTTTGGGTAGTGCAATTAGTTTGTTATATCCTTGTAATTTTTGGGTTATATAGTTGGTGTTTGGTTCTTTGATGTTTGTAGCTCGGGGGTTATGGTTTAGAAAGGTTTGTACTCTGTATATATTTTCTATGTATTTCTGGGCAGTGTAGTTGTAAACTTTTTTTTCTTGGTTTAGGCTATCTCGGTATGTGTTAACTTGTGGGGGTATGAATAAGTGTTCTTTTTATGTTTTTGGTGTAAATGGTTTCTCAAATATTTTATTCATATTCATATTCTGGTATCTTGGTCGATTAACTCCTTTGCTTGTACCTGCAGAAGTAGATTGATAAATATTATGGGTTTTATGGAGTGTCCCAACGTCTCCTTCTAGCTCTGGAACTTTAATGTCTTCCGATCGACATAGCTCTGCACACTGCTGAGTTAGCTGATTTGTAGCTATAGACTTCAGTTTATCTTCATTAGTCTTTAGCTTTTCTATCTCATTACCCATACTGTCCACTTTCATTGAAAGCGTAGTTAGGGTGTTAAGTATTCTTTCTAGAGTATCTTCTTCTATTATTTCAATCTTTGTAGCTTTGTCTTGATATGTAATCTGCAATAACATTTTTGTTAGTACTGATCACTTCAATTGTAAATGTGAAATTTAATATATTCAAAACTAGTCTCCAAATCTCTTTTGTTGTAACTGAATTCTATATTTTCTTTGTTAACCACCAGCGTACCTGTGTATTATCTGTTCGTACAATAAATTTGTTATATACAATATATGGCTCAAATGCTAATAAACATTTATGAACATAATTCTTTCCTATTTATTTCCCACTTTACTTCTGTCTCATTGAACGTACCTGAGTAGTATCTACAATGGTGTTCCATTTTTTCTGCTTCATATCGATATTTAAGTACTCCTCCGTAACTATATTCACTAGCATCTGCTTCTACTATATATATAAATTTTCTATTTTCATCTGGAAATTGTAATTTTAGTAATTTTTTACAAAGTAATTTTATTTTTTGGACTTGTTTTGTATCTTCTTCATTATAATTATATTCTACATCCTTTTTTAATTTTTTCTGTAGTGGTTTTAAAGTTTCTGCTAATTTTGGAATATATTCTCTTACTTGGTTTACTAATCCTAAAAATGATTGTAATTTCTTTTTTGTATCTAATTCTTCTTTCGAATTTATTATTTTTTGTACTATATGTTGTTGCATTTTTACCCCACTTTTATCTATTTGTATTCCTAAAAATTCTATCTGATTTTTCATAATTTCAGCTTTCTTTTCGCTTAGACTTATTCCCGATTTTTTTATTATATCTGTAAACTGTTCTAATAATTTTAAATGTTCTTCTTTAGTTTTTGTATATAATAATATGTCATCTATGTAGACTATGTAATTAGATAATTGTTTAAAATAATTGTCCATAAAATGTTGATATCTACCTGGTGCATTTTTATATCCAAATGGTAATACGTTCCATTCATAAAATCCTTGTGGTACCGTAAATGCGGTTAATTCTTTAGATTCTTCTTCTAGCTTTAGGTGGTAAAATCCTGATTTACAATCGAATTTGCTAAAATAATTATATCCTTGTATTTGTCTTATTTTTAATCTTATTTGGTATTGGATAATTATATGTTATAGGTTTTGCATTTAAATTTCTATAGTCAATAACCATCCTACTTTTTCCTCTTTTTTGTTCACTATGTTTATTTACTATAAATGCTGGACTATTATGTTTACTATTACTTTTTTGTATATATTGTTTTTCTAATAATTCATCTATGCGCATTTTAAATTCTTTTAAATCGTCAAAATTATATGTTAATGGTTTTTGGGTTATTATGCAATTTTTATCTATTAATTCAATTTTTATAGTAGTTTTATGTTTTTCCCATCCTTTTAATGGATCTTCACTATATAATTGTTCTAATTTTTTCTAAATTATTTCTGTTTTATTTATTGAAAATATAGTTATTTCTGTTTTATTTATCGAAAATACTACTAGTTCTATTGTATCTTCAGTATTTTTTATATTTTCTAACTTTTGTGTAATTTTTTCACTTCCTTTTATCCAATCAGTTTTCTTTCTTATTTTATTATTAACTCTTTTTGCTCTTACTTTTTGTTTACATGGTGTTGTAAACCACCAGTCTGTTTTGGTTATTATATGTGGGTATAATTTATCTAAGAATGACATTCCTAAAAGGATATCTTTTGATGTTAGTTCATAATTATAAATTTCTTCTATTGTTAGTATCTTATCCCATACTTGTATTTTTACATTCCTAGCTTTATAAGTAATTAAGCTTCCTTCATTATTAAATCCTTTAACTATTATTGGTGTTTTTAATTTATCCCATTTACTTTCTGGCAAGCAATTATATCTACATAAATTAGCTTCTGCTCCTGTGTCTATCATAGGCGTATAATATCTACTGTAATATCCTTCTACTACTATCTTCATTAATACATATATCTTCATTTCATGTTAAGGCTCTTTTTAAGAATAACTTTTCTTTGCTATATGTTAAGGTTAATTGTGTATGTTCTATATTATATGGTTTTACTTGTTCTAACCATTTTATCCCCAATATTATATCTGCTTTTTGCATTTCTTCCTTTACTTCGAATTCTATTTTTATTTTTCTAACTCCTATTATTATTTCTTTTTCTGCTATATTTTTACTATTTATTAAACTTCTTGATAGATCTGGGCACATATCATTATTAGTCTTTATTTCTTTATTTTTTACTAGATATTTTGCTATATAATTTTCTTCTTGTCCTGTATTCAAAAGTATTAGATATTCTTTTTCATTTATTTTTCCTGTTATGTAATATTGATTTAAATTACTTATTGAATTCGTTTCATAACTTGTTCTTTTTGATGAGCATGATGATTCTGGTTTTTCATAAGCTATTCTTTTCGTTGTACTTATTCTATCATTTACTATCTCTAAATTTTCTTCTGTATCTATGTCTCTATAGCTATAATCATTATAATCTATTGTTTTTACAATTTGTTCGAATGGGCTTTCTATTTGTATTTTGTTAATATTATTTTTTCCTGTTATTTTATGTTTTGTTGTTAATACATATAGATTTTTACATCTTGCTGTAAATATTTTACTTCCTGGGGTTAATTCTATTCCTGATATTTTCCAATATAATACGAGTGATTTATCTATATTTCTATCTGTTACTGCTACTGAATAATTTACACTTATTATAAACTTAAATTTTTGATATATTAGATTTCCTTTTACGGCAGTTATTATGCTTTTCTCTATAGGTTTTATAATTCTATCATCTGCTAAATATAATTCTATTGGTGTATCTATTCCTTCTCTAAAACATGCTTTTATTAATATCTTTGTACCTCCAAGGTGTACATATTTTATTGGATCTCCTTTACTTTTTATTTCATTTATCTCTTTGTTAATTATTCTTTTTGTTACTAGTGGTATACTAGCTTTGCCTTTTGCATATCTGCAGTCTATTACATGTTCTTTTTGGCATACTACATAATATTCATCCTTTTTACTAGTAAAAATATTTTTTATTGTTGGTATTTTAAATATTTTCTCTACACTTAAATCTAATTCTTTTCCTTTTATTTCATCAAATATGTTACTGTCAAATATTATTTTTTGTTCCGTTCCTTCATCATTTAAATATTCTTCCTTTGTTATTATTTTTATATCTTCTTCAGTCATTTGATTCATCTATTTCACTATCTATTTCATTATCTGTTTCGTTTTCTGAAATTTCATATATACTATCTTCACTTTCTAATTCATAATCTATATAATCCATCTGCATATATTCTGTATTATCTATTTTTATTTCTGATATTTGTTTATTTTTTGGATTTTTAGGTAATTTACAATCTCTAGCTAAATGGCCTAACTTTCCACAATTATAACAAGTACATTCTTTTATAGATTTCTTCTTTTTATATGGTCTTTTGTATTTATAATTTTTTACATAATAACTTTTTCTTGGTTTCTTATATTTATATTTTTTATATTTCTTATATTTCTTATGTCTTTTTCTTTTCTTATAATATCTTTCTTCGCATCCAAATTGGGGTGCTATTTTATTTTAGCAACATGCTAAATTTCTTATTAATGTTTTTTCCATTTTTAATTCTTCTCTATATTTTTCACATAAGTTTCTATACCATTGTTGTAAAAATTTTATTCTTGCTCCTAACGTATCTACTATTTTTGCTTTTTCCCAACTTTTTATTATTTTTGAACTAAATGGCTCGGGTAATTTATTAAAATATAATTTTCTTATCTCTTTACTTTCTTCTATACTATATGCTCCTTTGTAATAATATTCTTTAAATGCACAAGTATATTCATCTATATAACACATATTACATATTGCTAATTTTAACATTAAATTTCTATTTGTATCTTTTTCTTCGTCTTGTTCTTCTTCTATTGTTGTCGTACTACCAAATTCATCTTTTATAGCTGTTTCATATTTTTTTAATAGTTCTATAGGGGTTAGTTTAGTTGTTGTTGATGATGTTCCTTCTATAGGTTTATTAGTTCTCAATACTTTTTTGCTATTTTCAGTTAAATTTGAAAACCATAGTTTTACTGATCCTATTAGTGTTCTTTCTATATATTCTGGTGCATCTGTTATATTTATATTATTATCTAATAATTGTTTTGTCATATATCCTATCCATAATTGTATTGTTTTTTCTGTATCTATTACACAGTCTAGGTCTAAAAAGTTATAATTTTTATTAATTATTTGTTTTGGTATCCAATTGTCATATTCATTATATTTTTTAAACTTATTCTTATAATATATAGGTTTTCTTATTTCTGTTGTATTAGGTATTATATTTTCATCTTCTTTTTTATCAAAAGTATTTATTTCTGTATAGGTACTTTCTAAGTTTTCCTTATTAATTTCTTTTTGTTTTTCATTAATTTCTAAATTTTTTGTATTTGTTAATATTTCTGTATATGTTTCACTATCTTCAGAATCATAATTATCTGTCTCTGTCTCTTCAATATCTATATTATTTATTTCTAATTCTTTGTATTTTATTTCTAATTTTTTCTTAAATTGATTTATTCCGTTTAGTAATTTCTGTTCTCTATCTTTTTCTTCTTTTTCTTTTTGTCTTTGTTCATACAGTTCTTTTAACATTTGTAGTTCTTTTTCTAATTCAGCAATCCTACTATTTTTAGTTTCTTCTATTTTTCGTATTTCTTCCGTAGTTTGTTGTTTTATTTTTTCTATTTCCTTTTTCCTATCTATCTCTTCATTTTCTTTTTCTATTCTTACCATTGCTGTCAATTTATCTTCTAATTTTAATTCTTCTCTTTCTAACATTAGATATAAATGTTCACCTATTTTCTTATATCTTTGTCCTAGATTAGAAAATACTATTTTTATTTTTGATCTTTCGTGGTTTTCATATATTTTTTCATCTATTATAAATTCTTCTTTGTTTATTTTATTGTGAATAGTTCATGTTGATATATATATTCTAAACTATCTATTTGTGATTCTAATTTTGATATTTCATCTTTTTGCGTATCTATTGAGTTTTTACTAACTCCGGCAAATATATTATAATGTAGTCTTTTTATTCTTATTTTTAATTCTTTACGTTTTTCAGAAATAATTTGTTTTAATTCTTTGTATTGTTGTTCTTTATTCATTTTAAATTATATTTATAATATCTTGGCGGATATCTAAATCTAATTTTATCATAATTAGGTAGTATGTGTTTCATTCTTCTAGATTTTAAATGGACTATTAATTTTGATTCAATACTAGATATTAATGTAATTAAGTAGGCTAATCTTTGTGGGTTTTCTTTTGTTTTATTTAGACTTATATATTCTGAATAATTACTAATTAAAGATTCTTTAATTTTTCTAAAAGCTTTTCTATTTTTAAATGGTCTTCGCATAATTAATTTAATAATTTATAGGAAAATTCTAATAACTCTAACATAAATTCTAACAATTCTAATAACACTAACTCTAATTTCTAACATAAATCTCACTTCCGTATCTTTTGAATTACTGGGCTCTGATACTATTTGTAAGGGGGTGCAGATATTTAATAGTTCAAATAGATTTATTAGGTTGTCTATTTTTAGGCTAAAAGAATTGGCTTTGAAAGGAGAATTTTGAGCAAAAATTTCATTTTTAGTAAAATAATTTTAAGGCAAATCGATTTCTTTTTAAGGGAAAGGGTCATTTTTAAAGGAAAATCTATTTAATCAAAATCTTGACTTTAAAAATAGATTTTAAGGGGAAATACTAAACCAAAATAAATAAGGAACATTCCATCGATCATGAAAAAATTTATTTTCAGAAGAAAGAAAAATTATTTTCTTTTTATGTTTTTAGGAAAAATTCTATTTAGCCTAAACGAGATTAATTAATACATGAACAAATATTAAAAGGATAAAGTGGATAGAAAAATTCAAATAAGTAATGAGAAAAAAATGAAGATAAATAAAAATAGCAACATCGCAGGGGATTTATCTAGATTAATTAATTAAGGTGTACAAATAAATACAAATAAACAAGTTAAAATGGAAACTAAAGAGAAAAGAGTTAAGATTGGGCCCTTTTCAAATCTGGCTAACTTTTGGGCCTATTTTTTATGGACTTTTGGTCCATCTCTGCAGTATATACCCAGCTGTATCCTAACTGTATATCAGTCTTGCTGCTGCTGCGTTTTTGTATATCTGGTGTATACATGACCATATATTGGTCATATATATATGAATTTTGGTCTTGCTCCTGCATAGCCAGCTTCCTTTTCCATTTCCACTTTTCTGGAACTGTATATTTACGTATATATGTTGTATACCAGCACTGCATTGGTTCAATTTCTTCATGTATTAGTCCATTTTGGACTTGGTACGTGTCTTGACTAGATGCAAGTTGGGTTTAATCCAACGGAGTGCAAGGGATAGGATTCCGAGGGACTCGATGGAGGAGTTCATGCATACAAAAGGTTTAAAGATTAGTATGTGAAAAGGATGATATAATCAAGCTCTAAAAAATAACCTTTGATTGTTAGGAAAATCATGAAGCTAATCTAAACTTATTCTATAACACATGATAGGTTGGATTTAAAAAAAACATTATGATGCAATAACACCTTCTACCTTAATAAGCACTTCCGCAGAAGATTTCAATCTCCAATAAACAAGAAAGACGAACACATCATTATTGGCTCATGAACGGGGATATGTAGCAAGACAAGGAAAAAAAAACAAAAAAAAAAATCCTTCAAAACAACAAGCCAGTGACTGGAGTGACAAAGTATTTCAAAGATCAAATATCTTTAGGAATTAAATACATTATCAATATAATCTTAAATGAAGCTAAATATGGGAAGAAGCAGGGGATACGATCTCAGGCCACATGGATCTTACTCAAGTGAAACATTCTAAATCCCATTCAAGTGAAGTGAATCACAACCCAAAAACGGATTACTTCAAGATCTTATTTTAAATCCAAAATATCATGTATTGGAAATGACTAAAGAGTTGCTTCAAACCATGATTCTTATAGCCACGAAGGTCCTAAAGCATAATATAAGCATCCCAGCTATCGACTTAGGTGTTTGTTTCAATTCTTATCTCACCAAGAAATGAAAGAAGACACTTGTTAAATAAACGACAAAGCAATAGAAAGCCAACAAGACGAAGTCAAGAGGGAAATCAACAAACAACTAACATAACCAACATAGCAAACAACTTCATTTAAGCAAATTTAGTAGAGGCTTCACATGTCCATCTCAAACCATGTAAATGCTAAAATAACAAGATTCATCCAAAGTGTGAGCGAAAGAAAAAGTAAGGAAAGGGCCGAAACATAGTTGAAATATAGGGGATTTTAGCTATGGATAATAAGTAAACTTTGTTCAAATAGAGATATAACATATTAAATAGATGAAGCTGAATATAACAATAAATCTGGAGATTTTCTATGTCCCTTCTACATTATAAAACCAACAACTAGACTAGCACAATAGTAGAGAGGGCACAATTTCAGTTCCAAAATATGAGTTTAATCATATGAACAGGGTTAAGAAAGGGATTTTCACCATTTTTTCGGGCAACGAACTTAGGACAACAAGATTTAAGCGAACGAATTCAACCGGAATTTCAATCCCGAATCGTCGAAATTTTACTTTCCCTTTTTTTTCCGTTGGAATCAATTTTCCAAGAGAATTTATTCTCGAATTCTTTGGTTATGTGGGATTAGAGGAATTCTCCTCCCGAATCACCAATTCTTCCCCGAAGAATCCTCCTCTTTCTCTTGTTCTTCAATGGGTATTTATAGGAAGTTTTGGACCGTTTTGGGGGAAAATCGGAGGGGTAAAAGGGAAAACAAGTTGAAATTTGAATTTCAAAATTGGGATAGGATGAGCTAGAATTTGTACTAAATTTAGACGTTGTTGCAGCCGTTTTTTTACCACTGTGTGTTGTATTGTTTGTTGTTAACGGGTTGCTGGGTGGTTGTCGTTGTTCGCCGTTTGGCGTTAAAACAGTTTGTTAGGTGAGCTGTAAGTTGTTGTTGTTGTCGATTTCTGGGCGTGTATGTTATTGAAGTATGTTGTTGGATCATTTGTTGTACGCCATTTTGTTGAAGGGAAAGGGGAAAAAGGAGATTGGGCTGGGTGGGGTGGTTGGTTGGGCTGTGTTGTTGTTTATTGAAGCTGTTGGTATTTGGGTAGATTTAGGTTATTTTTGGGATCTAGGGATTTTAGGGGTTATTTAAGAATAATTCCAATTAGGATTTAGCCTATTTTATTTAAGTTTTGACTAAATTGAAAATTAATCGGCCAATTCATTGTAATTGTGGTCAATTTAATTTTGATTATGGAAAAATTTAATAGATTGACTAAATTAAATTGAAATTCGATACGAATTAATACCTCCTTTAATCCCGAGTTTCTTGATTTAATAAAATCAAATGAGTATTTCTCCAAATAAATTATTTTTAGAGTAAATTAAATTTAAATCAGGATTTTATCTGTTAGTCCTAATTTCGAGATAATGCTTGATCAAAATTCACTTTTCATAAAATAACTATTTAAGAAACGAAATTATACAATCTCGTATATATGGATACGAAAGCATATAATTATTACTTAAAATGACAAAATTACCTGGATAAATATTTTGAAAATCTCTTATCCAAATAAAATAAATGTTGTAATTTTATTTAAAACTGAAGAAACTCAGAATTAAACTTAGTTGTGGAGGACAAAAATTAAGTGTCAACATTTATGATTGCGTATAGCAAGTTTGTAATATTACTTTGTGGGTGTCTTGTTTTATTAATTATTTAGTGGTGTGTTACCCTTTTTTTGTTGTTTGCTTATGTTTTGTTATATTTGTTATATCCTGAGCCGGGGGTCTATCAGAAACAAGCTCTCTACTTCATCTAAGATAGTCGTATGGACTGCGTACACTCTACCCTCCCCAAATCCCATTTTTTGGGAATACACTAGATTTGTTGTTATTGAAATATAGTTAAAATGGTTCTATGCTATACATAGGTTGAAATGAATAAGGGACGTGAGACATGTATACGTATATTTACCAATCCAGGAGAGAGAAAAACTATTTAACAAAATTTAGAGAGAAGGTAATTATCTACCTAAAGTTTGAGATTTATGTTGTTTATATATTTATATTTACCCAGATATTATATGGGTGAATTGCAATCCAATCCATTTAAGCTCACTTCATATTCCATCCATCCAAATTCAATCCATCCATTTATCATTCCTATCCTTAGCTAATACTTTTTAAAATAAAATAAACAACAATAATAATAGTGGTGTTTGAGATAATTTTCGCACATCTCAATTAATCGATTTGGTATTTGTCGATCAAAATTGGAAATTGTTACACTATATAGTAGCCCTCAAATCGATTAATTAAGATGTACAAAAATTATCTCTAAATTGTAAATTTTTACACTATACAGTAGTCCTAAAAAAGCTCTTACTTTTTATGTTTAGCGTATAATGTATATAATCTCCTTTTGATCGAATATATAATCTTTATTAGATGATTTTTGTATTGCATAAAAATTAAGATGAGCACATAGAATCGACAGGGGAGTTCGGGAGCAAGGTTATAACCTCGAGAATATACCAATATCAGAGGTATGATCAAAGTGTTGAGTTAGGTAATGACCTACTTTTTGATGAAATATGTGAAATTTGTGATTTTGTGTGATTTGACTGTTTACCTTTCCCATAGTTATATTGAGGTATTTTTGGAGTGTGGGGTTGATTGACACAATTTTTGATGCATTTTGGTGCCTTTTGTGCAATGTTGTAATTTTTGGTGGCTTCGAAGGCCTTATTTTGGACTTATGTGGATATCTTTTGATCCGTGCGATGGATAGCTTGACACGACCTGAACTAGGGCCTTGTCGTAATGGGCATCCTAAGTTCAACCAGGACTGGGGACCACCCCCGTTACCCAACCCAACCTCCAAATACACATACCCTAAGTCGGATGAATCCCGATCGTATAGCACAATAACGTTGATTACATCTCCAAGATAGCTCGATAACCATGACCAACCCAAACAAGTCCAACTTTCCAATACCAATCAACAACCATAACCAAACCAATATAAGAAAATCGAGTTCCTGTCCACAATATAACATAAAAGGATGGAACAATCATAAATTCAGTCAAACGGTATCAGCCCCAGTACCATTACCAATACTAAGGATGACATCATTACGGCTATCGCTCATTCCAACCCATAGTAGTTCCACAAATCCTCTAACCGAAAGAAAAATAATATCCGATTGGGACATGCCCCAACCATATCCAAAACTAATATCCATAAAATAACCAAAGTATTTAAAGACATCCATAATATGAAATGGAGCCTTCCAGAATATGGAAGCTCACCACTTCAATCCAATAGATGATCCCGAATCCGATCATTAAGCAGGAGGAGTAGAATGGCCGATTCTTACATCGCGAGGGGATATAGCCGCCCGAAGACCAGTTAGTGGGTGAACGCTAGCAAGAACTCAGGATAAGGATAAAATAATTCCAACATTTAAAACCAGTAAACCAACCATATGCATTCACAACCATACATACATGTATATATATAACCTTGATAGGAAGAGGGAATTGGGTTTAGAATACATTTAAAATAATTAACCTGGGTATGTGTAGCTTAATTATCATAATCCACCCATGGTCTATATACCCCCTGGACACACCTCGATTCGTGTAGCCACATGAACTGGAGATACCATGAGAGTAGGGGATTCCCATGTACCCTTCGCTCTCTATGATACATATATACAAGTGTTAGGGGATTCCCATGTACCCCTCAAGTATAAGGTTGCCATGCCTAATCCTCATGTCGGCAAACACGAGTTTCCAGTGTCCGTACTTTGGACTCACATCTTCACGATTAGCTATCACACCCAACCATTATTTCCCAATTAAAACCATTACCGCACAACCAAACCACCATTCCATTTATTATTAACCAAGGCTATCATTAGTGGTATCGTCTTACCGATTATAGCTTGCAAGCAATGTCCTTAGCCAAAATTTTATGGATAAGGGATTACCATGTACCCATAGATTACATTATGGGGTTAACTTGGAGGATTCCTATGTACCCCACAAGTGTACCATTATTAAGTTTGCTTGGGGGATTCCCTTGTACCCCATAAGGATGTTTAATTAACCATAACCATGAGAGCCTTAGAGAGAATTTGAGTAAGTTTCTCAGTATTTAAGATTAGAATATTAGGGTAAATGATGTCCCAAAAGAGTTATAAGTCGTGGGGCCTTAAGAGAATAAGTGGAGAAATATCCAGATTACCCTCACTTAAATTGTATAAAAATCCTGCAAGAGAGTACGACCATCCCATACCAGTCGTACCCTACCATACGAGTGGTACCCACCACTCGTACCCTAGAACTTTCCTTGGACCCCAACACTGTCCAACATACGACCATCTACGCCAAGTCATATCCGATCATACGACCTATACCCTTAACTCGTACCCACCACAGAATGGAAATCAAAGAGGGTTTGGACACTATTCACCATATGAGTCAATGGTAGGAGTCGTACCATATCTCTCGGCTCATGGTGAGCTACTCGTACTCAAATCTAAGTCAACAAGTTTCAGATTAAGTGATGGAAAAAACAAACCATTGGAACCGTCACCCACTATACGAATCATACACCCAAGTTGTACCCACACCAGAAGCTAATCCAACCCACCAATCAACACTGATTATCATATGACCAAGACCATATCAATCGTACCCTATCATATGACTAGTACCCCTAGTCGTATGCTGTCTAGAAACTAGAAATTTAGGAAATTTTCCAAGGTTCCAAAACCTAGTTTGTTTCATAGCTGAACAAACTATGTCAATAGATTTGAAATATTGATTTTAGGGTATGTAGGCTTTTGGTTTGGGTCCCTATGCATTCGAGCTCATTTTGACATGTTGGTCGGAAATTTGGAAAATTAAAAATATGGGTGTCGGATCCATATTTGGTTGAGATGACCTCATATGGAAAATAAAACTCTGTCAATATGTTTGGAATGTCGATTTTAGAGTGGTAACATATTTGGTGTGATTTTATAGTTTTTAAATCTCATTTTGACCCTCGATTTGGAAAATTGTAATTTTGAATTTCGGAGGTCAACTTTGTGAAGACAATATTTTTTTGTAATTCTGATATCACCATTGAGTTTGGAGCATCAAACTAAGTATGGTTGTATAGTTATTTTGCATATATCGAACTCCAAATAAATTTTGGGCACCCCATCGAAGTCCATTTGGCCTTAGAAAAATATGGTGTAGAAAAATTTGCACTATAAAATAAACCTTTTTGGCCCATTTTGCTCATTATTTCACCTTTTCACTTGAGATTTAAATCCTAAAATAATGTGAGAACTTAAAAGTGAAGCCTGTGGGAGCTTGGAAAGCTAGATTAACATTTATTTTTTGATTCTATTACGGATTTATAGTGAGATTTCATCTTTCTTACTCTAATTCTTGATTAATTTCTCAAAATTCTAAAAATCTCAGGGCTTGATTTTAAATCTCAATTTCACTCCTTTTCACTTTTATAATATTTTAATCTTATAATTACGAGTTTTTCATCAATTTAACCTTCAAAATAACTTTGATTCTTGATTTTAACACGGATTTTAAAGATTTACTCGGTAAAACTTAGAAATGATTTTCTTTGATTTGAACCTCATTTTTTAAAAAGATTTTTAGCTGTAGATTCCTAAAAATATGGAAAACACATTTTTGAAGTAAAGTTATGATTTTGCCCTTTTTTGAAAATCCATTTTAGGGATTCGTTTTTACCCTGAATTAAAAGTAGGCAATATAGGTATCATTGGATTTATTTTGATGCTTAACTCTATATTTCTTGGCTTTAGTTGATTTAGAGATCGTTCGTAGAAAGTAAGGTCATGCATTCAAAGTATAGTGGACCGATTTTAGTATTAGAGGTAGTCTATGAATTAACTCTTTTAGATTGAGCTAGGTAGTAAATAATAGTACAAAATACAAGTTAAAGGTGGAAACTAATCATGATAAATGGATATCTATGTGTTGTGCTCGTGTGGGGGCCTATATGTGATGAAATCATTGAATTTAAAATATTATGTGATTTGTATAACCATGCCGGGTCTTATGTGATGCTGATAGCCTGAAATACATGTGAATAATAATATTGTGTTGTTAGAAATAGATATTGTGGTGCCTTCGGTGCATTTTGATATATATGTATGTATATATATATATATATATATATACATATATATATATATATATATTCATACTGTGTGTATTATTAATCATGTGGAGAACTTATGGATAGTGGAAATAATGAATGGATATTGGCTCATGTGGTGGTGGAATGGAAACATTATGGATTGGTTGTGGAAATACTCATTTTGAATGGTTGTGAACATTGCATCATTATTTTCATATCATCATACATATCATTTAACTTGTTTGTTTATGGCTTTATATATATGTTTGTTGTCATGTATGTGTACTTGATTTTTGTCTTATGCTATGTATGTGCTTTGAAAACACTGAAAATATTAGAATTATGAGAAACGATGGAAATACTGGAATTATGGGAAACACTAGAAAATACTGAATATTGGCATCGGATATTGGATATTATGAACCTTTTCCAAAGGATTATGCCAGATAAGACTCGATGACTGTGTGTCAACCTCAAGGCTGTGTGCCAAACTTAAGGCTGTGTACCAAACCTAAGGTTGTGTGCCAACCTCATGCATCATCATCATCATTATCGCCATCATATATATTGTACTCGCTTATTGTGTTTATGTTGTGCTTATATTGCCATATTGATTGGTCATCTGTCTTTTCGTTCTATATCTTGACTTTTTAATGTCTAATTGTTCTATCTCCCTTTAATTGTTTTTAATTATCTTGATTATACATGTTCCTCCTTTGTTCTACTTGTATACGATATTGTGTATATTTGTATCCCTATTTGGTGTTATGGTATTATATATGGATATTATAAAACTGTTAGTGTAAGTGGTGTGGACTACCGTTGTGGGATATTTTTTTATTGCAGGTGACATGCCATTAGTATGTATTTTGTATGCATTATTTTCTACTTTTCTCAGTCGGCCTATGATACCTACTGAGTACAAGTGGACTGTACTCACTCCTACTGTGCCTTTTCGATGTAGGTCCTAGTTCGAGTGCGCTCCAACTTGATTGATCGGGTGATATTTGGTGTTTTCAAGGCAGTGGCTGGCCTTCAGGCATCTGGATGTATTCTACTACCTTTCGTATAGACTATGTCCTTAATTTTACTTCAGAGAGAGAGTTTTCTTTTGTATTTGGACATCTTATGAATTTCATTTAGATTTGAGTTGTACTAGATACGTTCTTATACTGTTGACACCAGGTTTTGGGAGTTATGGTTGCATTGTAATGCTTCTTTACATATTTATTATATGTTAAGTTGTTAGTTTTGATGATTGAGAAAAAAATAGTTTGGGACCTGTTCCCTAAAGCTTTTGTTGTGATGACAAAGGCCTCTGTGGATTAGGGAATAGGTTGGGCTCACCTGTCATTGTCATAGTCAACTTTCTAGCTGACACATAGTACAAAAGTTTGTGAAAAGTTGCTGCCACCTTTTTGCCTCAACCAATGATAGTTATTTTAGGGTTTTCTTTTATCTCAATATATATTGCTCATCTTCCACAACAAGAAAACCAACACTTCTATATACTCGCAATTAAATATATTTCTGAAGTGTTGCAACGCTACTAATCAAAGACTAGAACTATAATAAGGAACTTTTTGTTAATTGAGTTGTATCATTATTTTCTTGTTATAGTTGAGTCTTTTCATTTTGTTCCAAAAATTCTGTTTACGTTTCCTTATGATTGTAGTAGGTGTTGTGGTGTTCTGTCTCTTGTAATCATCTAGAGTTAGGTGATTGTCCAAGCTAGAGTTATCTTGAGGAGTCCAGTTAGAGTTAGCTGAAGGTGGGAGAAGTAGAGTTACTTTTTGGTTTCCTGATAATAGAGTTATTTCTAGGAAACTGAAGAATTAGGAGGTAATCCTTGGAGTTTGTATTCAAGAGTAACTTGAATATAGTGGATCTTGAAATCCTGGAGGCAGGTCGCGGTTTTTCTCCCTTGAGCAAGGAGTTTCCACGTAAAAATTTATATGTCTTTACTTTCTGTACTCCTATACTACTTACTGTATTTATCTCTTAGTTGTTCTTATTTGTGTGATTTTGGGAATAGTTCCCTGAGTCGAGGAGAAACCCACCCCCAAACCTTCATTTGGTATTAGAGTAGGACTTCCTTTTAAAGGCTAACACCTTGGAAGGGTCCTATTTAGAAAATGATAGCTCCTTTAAGTTTAGAAGAATCCCGATCTACCACCAGAACCCCAAGATTTAACAGTGAATATTATATGTGTTACAAGATAAGAATGCTTGACTTCATCATGGTTGAAGACTAAGCTCTGGGATGTTACGGAGGATGGTTCTTTCATTCCCACTAGATCAGTGAAAATTGGTGATATGATAACACAGATTCCTAAAACCAAAAAGGAGCTTGATGATGCTGATAAAAGAAGATAGAAAAAAATTACAAAGTAAAAAAGATACTAGTGTGTGGCATTGGTCCTGATGATTTTAATAGGATCTCAGCCTGCCAAACTGCAAAGGAAATCTGGGACTGTCTTCAGACAACTTATGAAGGAACTACTAAAGTTAAGCAGTCCAAGGTTGATATACTGACTTATCAATACCAGACCTTCACCATGCAGGATGGTGAATTTATTCAAGAGATGCACACAAAGTTCACTGCAATCACCAATGAGCTCTACTATCTTGGTGAAGTCATCCCTACCAATAAATAGGTGAGGAAATTTTTTAGCACTTTTCCAAAGAAGTGGGAAAGAAAAGTTGATGCCATCACTATAGCCAGAGATCTAAATAGGATGGCCATGATGAACTCATAGATAATCTAACAACTTATGAGATGTTAAAGAAATTTGGGAAGCAAGAGACTGAGTCCAAGGATGAGAAGAATCTGGTCCTCAAAGCTACTAAAGAGATCACCTGTGATAAAGATGAGAGGACAACATACATTGCAAAAAAAATTCTCAAAGGACTGGAAAAATTAAGGGATGTCGCTAGAAGAGAAAAGTCTAGCAAGCGTATAAGGAATGGTAATGCAAGTGACACATGTCACAAATGTGGCAAGTTTGGTCACTACATCAAGTATTTCCCTATGAACAAGATTGAGTATAAGGCTCATACTAAGCAAGTCGATGAAGAAGAAAAGGGCAAAGATAAGATTTTGGTAAAGCATGGCAATAAGGTAGAAGATGATAAAATTGTCAATCAAGAGTTGACAGGTTATTGGGGTGACTCTTCTAGTGACTTAGATGATTTAAAATAACAAGGAGATGTTTCCATGGTGACAGTGAAAGGTGAAGATTCAGTATTTGACTCATTTTCTGCCTTGATGGCAGATACAAGACTAATGAAGACAACCTAGTAACTATACATGACATCAAGGAAAATATGAAAGACTACTCCCTTAGTAAACTGAAACTTACATCGGTGTTGATTGATTCACTAGATGATCTTGCTAAAGGCAAAAAAAAAAAAATATGAGGGGAGCCTTAGAGAATTGTAAGGAGGAAACTGTGAAATTGAGTGAACAAATAGTTGAACTAAATAGGGAAAAAGAAAAGCTGGGAAAAGATCTAACAAAATTTGAAGGTGAAATAATGGACTTAGGTGTTCAACCACTTGAATATCATACAAAGTGCAAGACTCTCTCCTGTAAGAATGATTTACTACATAACAAATTAGATGAATTCACCATGAGAAACCACAAAGGAAAGAGTAAAAGAAATATGATACAATTCCAGCTGGAGGAAGAATTAACTGAAACCAAGACTAACATAGATGCCTTGCTTAAAAAAAACTTAGTTTTGGAAAAGGAACTAGTTTAGGCAAGGACAACTTAAGAAAGTTCTGAAGTGGACTACTCCATTACAGAGACAAACTAGCAGCAAGCAAGGCTTAGAATATCACACTCAAGTTGGAAAAGCTTAAAATATTCCTTCTCATGTTAAGACTGCAAAAAAAAGGGATAATACTCTATGTCTTCTTTATGGAAAGGATGGTCACAAAAAGGAAAAATGTCCATTAAGGGATCTAACCCAAAAGGGAATAAGGGAGTCTACTATTTTAAGAAGAAAGAAAGGAAACTTTCCTAGTTGGGAAAAGAAGCTGGTCTTTCCCATTGCTCATATTAGGAACCAAGATTGAAATGGGTTCCTAAGACCACTAACTGACCCCTGATGTAGGGCTAGGCAAGAGAAGGCAACTAATGAGATTAATAATGACAATGATTGTTGAGAGCGCACACTTGAAGACTTAAAGATCATCTCTTGCTGAAGGCCTCCAGAGGAGGCAGTGTCTCCTTGGTGATGAGATAAGCTTGAAGTATAGATTTGAACCACTTAGAGTCCTGAAAGATTATCTCCAATAGATACTTGAGGAAATTCAGTAGGGAATTGGTTGAATGGAATAAATAAGAACAAAAGTAATGAAGTATAATTATTGAATGGTTACTTTCTCAATTCACCACATATGGATATGAATTGGTAAGTAGGTATCTAGGTTAGATAATGTCATACGTGTCGAATTCAGTCTCATATCTATGCAGATATACACCCATGTATGGGAAGGAAAATTTTTGAAAAGAACAGTGAGACAACACAAAGTCTTGAAAGTCTATCATCACTTAGGGACCAGGTTCCTAATTTGTTCAGAACCACTTATTATTCCTAAAGAATAATCATTATTTATTTTAATAATTATGTCGTGCTATTTCCTACCTTTTACAAAGGGCGGTTACCTGCATTCTAAAACTCAACAGCTACGTCCATCCATGCGGAAATGTTTCCTATGGCTTTTTGTATTTTTTAATCTCAACCATTTTGTTTTACCTTTTAAATCACACAATTAGATTAGTGTTCTCTCTTACCTTAAAAGCTTTTCACAATCAGATCTTACTCCTATCATTCCAATATCCCAAACCAAAAAGAGACCTTCAGTTCATCTATAAGCAGAAAGGGAAGTCTGAGCTTGTCTAAAAGGAAAGAAAATGATCCACGTGAAAATATTAAAGATGAAGATATTAGATTTCTAGCCGTTCTTGAAAAATCAACAGACAATTTTGTGAGTATGACAAGTATAGCGATGTTAGTAAGTTTGAGCATATGTTTGAGGAATTAAGTAACTATGAGAGAATGTTAATTAATTTTGATTAAGAGGAGTACATTATAGTTATGAGGAAAAAAATAAGAGAAAATAAGCGAATGTGATCCAAAAGAAAAGAAAGAGAAAAGGATTGAAACAGGCTGTTGTCAAAGGACCAGAGTAAAATTTTAGTATGAATAGAGTAGGTGGAGAAGTGAAGGAAGACTCAGTAAAGAAAATGTTGGGCATCTCACCTCATGAAGAAAATAAATGTATCCTCAGGATAAGTGATAAAGAATCCAAGTCTGGGGATCTAAAGGATGTTGAAACAACCGTGTCTATGAATGAAAAGTGAAGAGGAAACAAGATCAGAGAAGGATATGTACGTTGAAATGGCTACCCTATAGGGAAGGGTAGAGGAGCCTACAATTAAGAATTTTTTGTCTAACAACTCCTTCTTATAATCTAATCCTACCTGATTTTCTCTTCTGATCCTTTTTTTCCTTAGGTTTTGTGTTTCTCTTTGGGATATTCCAGCATAATTGTTTTAATATTTTATTGTTATTACTTTTGTGAATGGTTTTTGGTACTATTTGACACTTGAATATATGACCTTTTATGCTATCGTTTCTCTTGTTTATATCTAATTCTCTCTTGCTTATGTTAGTGTTGCCTTAATGGCCATGAATTAACCTGTATGACTTATCTATGCCGGGTTTAAAGCATAACCTTTTCGATGATGTCAAAAGGGGGTAATTAACTTGATGTGTAGATATGTAGATTTGTAATATGATAAGTAGATATGTAACTGTTGTGTATATAGATTTGTAGAGCTGTAATGTGATATGTAGATATGCAAATGTGGTGTATGTAGATTTGTAGAGCTGTAATGTGATATGTAGATATGCAGTTATGGTGTATGTAGATTTAAAGAGTTATGATATACAGATATGCAGTTGTGGTGTAGGTAGCGATACAAGATCGAAAGGAACACACAAACAACACCAAAATCAGTCCATAAGTTGAAAGAACCGTGGACCCTTTTGATGACCACTCTCGGATTCAACAAAAACACGATGTATTGTGGTGTTTAGTACCTAAAAACATCCCACAATAAACTATGTTAACAACATCAAGATGAAGAACAATAACAACACACGGGTTACAAGAGAAATAATACACCACACAACTACAAGATTACAACAAAGGAAATGATAGAGAGTGTGACATACACTACTACAAAGACCAAGAACCTAAGTGTATTCAAGCACAAAGACCCTTGATAAAGATAGTAGAAACACCTTCAATATGTGGTGGAAACAAGAGAGGAACTCAATCCATCTAGCACCCAATGATCCAAGCAAACAAACAACAAAAGTGATTCCACACCTAAGTTGTTTCCTAGTTTCAGCCAAGTCTCTATGGAAGAGAGAGCTTGTGTTTTTCAAGTGTGTTATACAATATTCAATATCAAAAAACCAAGAAAAGTAACCCTAAAATGTTTCTTATATAGTGTACTACAAATAGAAGGCAAAAAGTCCAAAATGCCCCTTAGAGATTAGGTGCCCCTCTAGTGTGAATTAGTGGCTGTTTTGATATGTTTTAAGCCCTTAATTACACTTCTCTTACACACACACATGGACTAATTCAATAAACATCCTCATAAGTTCATCTACGTGATTGCACTTGTATCATCCTCTCCATCTTGAGAGGAATTTGTCCACAAATTCAAGAAATCATCACCCGTAAGCTCTCCTCTTTGAATCATCTTTTCAATGTTCCTCCAAAGGTTAGGATGTTCAAACAAGGGTTCCATGAGGTCATCAAGCTTTCTAATTTGACTTAAATGTTCTTTAACCTGCACATAAGAAGAAAGGATGCTAGGCAAAGTGCTAGAATCTTGGTTAGTAGGAAACAAAGGGTCTTTGTGGGCAAACCCTGCAATCCTAACTCTCGACTTCTTTTCTTCACCCTCCTCACTCTCGGATTCTTCTTCCACAATATCACTAAGAATGATTATCCTTTCCATATACATAGGCACATCACACTCTCCATCCATCGGCCAAATATCTTCCCCACCTTCATCAATTTCCACCTCGGCCTTAAGCTCTTCATCTTGAGTTTTTTCATCACCCTCATTTGATTCAAGTCCTTCCTGCTCACCAAGGTAATACAATTTTCCCTCCATAAGGATTACATTCCTCCGGTTTGGGCACTCACTAGCCTTGTGCCCCCACCCTTGACATTTAAAACATTGAAATCCCTTAGGATGAGAACTAGAATTTGGTTTACCTTCGTTTCTTGAAGGATACTTTTAGGAAGCATTGGTTTCGGTTTGTATAACCTTGTTCTCGGTTTGGTTAGCATTGGATGAATGCTATTGATGTTGGCGCTACTCCGAGGGAAGTCCTTGGTGATTCTTGGGTTTGGAGGCCGAGAGCTCTCTTTTAATTTCCAAGGCCGCTTAGAAAATGCCATCGATCGTGTCAAACTTGTGGAGGGTCATCTAAGAAGCTATGTCCCTATTCAACCCTACTTTGTATCATATAATATCATGGCTCACTTGTTCTTCTCTATGGTCAAGCTTCAACATCAATTGTTGAAACTCGTCATAGTATGCCATGACACTTTTGGCTTAAGTTGTACAACTTAGCAAGAAGTTCTTGTTTGTAGCCCTCGGGTAAGTACCTTTGACACATAAAGTACCTCAATCTAAACCATGGTGGTGGCCACCCGGAAATCAACACATCACCAAACCTTTTCACATACTTCCACCAAGTGTTTGCATGCCTCTCAAAGTGAGCGATTCTATCACAAGATGACTCCCAAGAAAGATATGCCTCGGGATCACTCTTACCCTTGAGGATCGGAAGACTAACTTTGATGAAATTGAGGCTAAGCTCTCGGGTTTGGTTACCACCCCTCACTTCTCAGCCTAAATCACCTTGCCTCACCTCTCCTCTTCTTTCCTCAAGTAAGCATCACCATAATACCCATAACCCCCATGTTGTTTCTCCCTACCATAACCCTTAAAATGGTTTAGTGGATTTGGATTAAGTGGATTCAGATTTGGAGGATAGTATGGTCTTTGGTTCAGTGGAGTTTAGATTAGAAAGTGAGGTCTTTGGATAAGTGGAGGGTTCAGGTTTAGTGGCATTTGGGTTTCAAATCCATCATGTTAGACTTGATAAAGTGGAAGGAGGGTTGCTCTATCATACTCACAGTTTTGGGAAACATTTGATGGTTGGCTCGGTGACTTGTTCATTTGGTACAAGGCCTTGGGAGTAATGGTAGGGGAAATATTTTAAGGGGTGGAAGGTCGACTCCTTTGACTTTTCACATTTCTAATCTCCCACTCATTGATGCCACATCCGTATATAATTTCTAAAGACCCTTATTCAACCTAGCTACATATCGTGACATAGTTTCAAGGCGAGCCAAAATGTGATTGATGGCATTATTGTCCATTGTTTGAGCATTTGAAGCCTCAGGTTCCATTGTGGTTGTACCAAAAATAACCCTTCAAGTTTCTTCAAACTCACGCTTAACAATGGTGGATCACTCAAATTACCTCTAATTTAGATCAAATTCGAACCCTATATTCCTATAGTTAGAACACAAATCTAACACTAAAAACACAAGAAAAACGCAAAATCAAAAACTCAAAATTTGACCTAGGGTTAAAAACGAGTTTAGAATTTTTTTTGGGATTTTTGATTTTGACACTTCTTTTTTTTTGGGATTTTCAATTTCTATACTCAAATAGTGTTAGGGAACAAGGATATAATACTAGAAACACACAAAAATCAAGTTTTTTTGAAAAATCCTAATAACGTGAACAGTAACTTTTTTCTTTTTTTATTCTTCTTTACTTTTTTTTTTATTTTCAAGATAACAATCCCAATATTGAATTTTTTGGAACAAAATCAAACATTTATTTGATACAAAATGATACAATATCGAAAAGGAACACACAAACAACACCAAAATAAGTCCACAAGTTGAAAGAACCATGGACCCT
Organism: Capsicum annuum; assembly: GCF_002878395.1. Taxonomy (NCBI): domain Eukaryota; kingdom Viridiplantae; phylum Streptophyta; class Magnoliopsida; order Solanales; family Solanaceae; genus Capsicum; species Capsicum annuum. The sequence goes on along the minus strand of NC_061121.1, from coordinate 99,584,043 downwards.
TTTGATTACCACTCTTGGATTCAACAAAAACACAATGTATTGTGGTATTTAATAACTAAAAACAGCCCACCAAAAACTATGTTAACAACATCAAGATGAAGAACAATAACAACACATGGGTTACAAGAGAAACAATACACCACACGGCTACAAGCTTACAACAAAGGAAATGATAAAGAGTGTGACATACACTACTACAAAGACCAAGAACCTAAGTGTATTCAAGCAGAAAGACCCTTGATAAAGATAGTAGAAACACCTACACTATATGGTGGACACAAGAGAGGACCTCAATCCGTCTAGCACCTAACGATCCAAGCAAACAAACAACAAAAATGATTCCATACCTAAGTTGTTTCCTAGTTTCAGCCAAGTCTCTATGGAAGAGAGAATTTTGTTTTTCAAGTGTGTTATACAATATTCAATATCAAAAAACTAATTAAAGTAACCCTAAAATGTTTTTTATGTAGTGTATTACAAATAGAAGGCCAAAAGTCAAAAATGCCCCTTAGAGATTAGGTGCCCCTCTAGTGTGAATTTGTAGTTGTTTTGATATGTTTTAAGCCCTTAATTACACTTATCTTTCACATACACATGGAAAAATTCAATACACATCCTCATAAGTTCATCTACGTGATTGCACTTGTATCATCCTCTCCATCTTGAGAGGAATTTGTCCACAAATTCAACCAATCATCACTCGCAAGCTCTCCTCTTTGAATCATCTTTTCAATGTTCCTCCCAAGGTTAGGATGTTCAACCAAGGGTTCCATGAGGTCATAAAGCTAGATACTTGGACTTAAAAATTCTTTAACCTGCACATAAGAAGAAATGATGCGAGGCAAAGTGCTAGTATCTTGGTTAGTAGAAAACAAAGGGTCTTTGTGGGCAAACCCTACAATCCTAACTCTCGGCTTCTTTTATTCACCTTCCTCACTCTCGGATTCTTCTTCCAAAATCTCACTAAGCATGATTCTCCTTGCCATATACATAGGCACAACACACTCTCCATCCACCGGCCAAATATCTTCCCCATCTTCATCAATTTCCACCTCAGCCTTAAGCTCTCAATCTTGAGCTTTTTCATCACCCTCATTCGATTTAAGTCCTACCTCCTCACCAAGGTAATATAATTTTCCCTCTATAAGGCTTACATTTCTCCAGTTTGGGCACTCACTAGCCTTGTGCCCCAACCCTTGATATTTAAAACATTGAAATCCCTTAGGACGAGAAGTAGAATTTGGTTTACCTTTGTTTCTTGAAGGATACTTTTAGGAAGCGTTGGTTTCGGTTTGTACAACCTTGTTCTTGGTTTGGTTAGAATTGGATAAATTCTCTTGATGTTGGTGCTACTCCAAGGAAGGTCCTTGGTGATTATTGGGTTTGGAGGCCGAGAGCTCTCTTTCAATTTCCAAAGCCTCTTAGAAAATGCCATCGATTGTGTCAAACTTGTGGAGGTTCATCTGAGAAGCTATGTCCTTATTTAACCCGACTTTGAATCATATAATATCATGGATCACTTGTTCTAATCAATGGTCAAGCTTCAACATCAGTTGTTGAAACTCGTCATAGTATGCCATGATACTTTTGTTTCCTTGCCTCAAGTTATACAACTTGGCAAGAAGTTCTTACTTGTAGCCCTCGGGTAAGTACCTTTGACACATAAGGTACCTCAATCTAAACCATGGAGGTGGCCACCCGAAAGTCAACACATCACCAAACCTCTTCACATACTCCCACCAAGTGTTTACATACCTCTCAAAGTGAGCGATTGCATAACTCTTCTTCTATTCGGTTAGATCATTCACTTGGAATATCCTATCACAAGATGAATCCCAAGAAAGATACACCTCGGGATAAATCTCACCCTTGAAGATCGAAAGACTAACTTTGATGGAATTGAGGCTAAGCTCTTGGGTTTGGTTACCACCCCTCGCTTCTCATCCTAAATCACCTTGCCTACCTCTCTCATCTTCTTTTCTCAAGTAAGAATTACCATAACACCCATAACCCCCATGTTGTTCCTCCCTACCATAACCCTTAAAATGGTTTGGTGGATTTGGATTAAGTGGATTCAGATTTGGAGGATAGTAAGGACTTTGGTTCAATGGAGTTTGGATTGTAAAATGAGGTCTTTGGATAAGTTAAGCGTTTGGGTTTGGTGGCATTTGGGTTACAAATCTGTCATGTTGGACTTGGTGAAGTGGAGGGAGAGTTGTTCTATCATACTTATGGTTTTGGGAAACATTTGGTGGTTGGCTCGGTGACTTGTTCATCTGGTACAAGGCCTTGGGAGTAATGGTTGGGGAAATATTTTGAGGGGTGGAAGGTCGACTCCTTTGAATTTTCACACATTCTAATCTTCTACTCATTGAAGCCACATCCGTATATAATTTCTCAAGACCCATATTCAACCTAGCTACATATCGAGACATAGTTTCAAGGTGAGCCAAAATGAGATTAATGGCATTATTCTCCATTGTTTGAGCATTTAAAGCCCCGGGTTCCATTGTGGTTGTATCAAAAATAACCCTTCAAGTTTATTCAAACTCAAGCTTAACAATGGTGGATGACTCAAATTACCTCTAATTTAGCTCAAATTTGAACCCTATATTCCTATAGTTAGAACACAAACCTAACACTAAAAACACAAGAAAAACACGAAATCAAAAACTCAAAATTTGACCTAGGTTCAAAAATGGGTTTAGTATTTTTTTTGAATTTTTTATTTTGACGCTTCTTTTTTGTTGGGATTTTCAATTTATATACTCAACTAGTGTTAGGGAACAAGGATCTAATACTAGAAACACATAAAAATCAAGTTTTTTTGAAAAATCCTAATAACGTGAACAATAACTTTTTTTTTCTTCTTTGTCACTTTTTTTCATTTTCAAGGTAAGAATACCAATATTGAATTTGTTGGAACAAAATCAAACCTTCTTTGATACCAAATGATACAAGATCGAAAAGGAACACACAAACAACACCAAAATCAGTCCACAAGTTGAAAGAACCGTGGACCCTTTTGATGACCACTCTTGGATTCAACAAAAACACAATGTATTGTGGTGTTCAATACCTAAAAACATTCCACAAAAAACTATGTTAACAACATCAAGATGAAGAACAAGAACAACACACGGGTTACAAGAGAAATAATACACCACATGGATACAAGATTATAATAAAGATCGGCTTATGTTTGAGCATGATGAATCACTTCGTGTCGACCTGTTGCCAATCAAATGATAGAGAGTGTGACATACACTACTACAAAGACCAATAACCTAAGTGTATTCAAGTAGAAAGACTTTTGATAAAGATAGTAGAAACACTTACACTATACGGTGGACACAAGAGAGGACCTCAATCCATCTAGCACCCAACGATCTAAGCAAACAAATAGTAAAAGTGATTCCACACCTAAGTTGTTTCCTAGTTTCAGCCAAGTCTCTATGGAAGAGAGAGCTTATGTTTTTCAAGTGTGTTATACAATCTTCAATTTAAAAAAAAACTAAGTAAAGTAACCCTAAAATATTTCTTATATAGTGTATTACAAATAGAAGGTAAAAAGTTCAAAATACCCCTTAGAGATTAGGTGCACCTCTAGTGTGAATTAGTGGCTGTTTTGATATGTTTTAAGCCCTTAATTCCACTTCTATTGCATACACACATAGATGAATTCAATACATATCCTCATAAGTTCATCTACGTAATCACACTTATATCAAGTAGATATGTAGATCTGTAATGTAATATGTAGATAATGCAGTTGTGGTGTATACAGATGTGGGGTGTGCTCATACAGATAGGATTTCTCTTATTTAAGGGGAACCTAAATGCTCATTGATAAGGGGAATAAGTGAAAGATGTTTGTATTCTTATAGGCATTAGTGCAAAAGGGAATTTGGTTGAGAAAAACTAGCTTGGTACTTGGTCTTGTAGCTTATGTTGTGTTGCTGAAGTATAAGTTGTGCTATGTAGAAAATGATTGAAGATGTTGAGTATGTTAATCTGATTATATGGGTCTGTCATCATCAAAAAGGGAAAAATTGTTAATTCCTTAGTTTTGATGATTGACAAATTCATTAGTTTTGATGATTGACAAATTCATAGTTTAGGACATGTTTCCTGAAGCTTTTGTTATGATGACAAAGGCCTATGTGGATTAGGGAATAGGTTGGGTTCACCTGTCACTGTCACAGTAAACTTTCCAGTTGATACATAGTACAAAAGTTAGTGAAAAGTTGTTGCCACCATTTTGCCTCAACCAATGAGATTGCTTTTAGGGTTTTCTTGTGTCTCAATATATATTGCTCATCTTTCACAACAAGAAAACCAACACTTCCATACACTCGTAATTAAATATACAACACTGCTAATAAAAAGGTTTGAACTATAATAGGGAACTTATTATTCATCGAGTTGTATATTTATTTCTTTTTTATAGTTGAGTCTTTGTATTTTATTCTTAAAAGTTTACCTAAGTTTTCTTATAATTGTAGTAGGTATTGTGGTGTACCATATCTCGTAATCATCTAGAGTTAGGTGATTGTCCAAGCTAGAGTTAGCTTGAGGAGTCTAGTTAGAGTTAGCTGAAGGTAGAAGCAGTAGAGTTACTGGTTGATTTCCTTATAATAGAGCTATTGCTAGGAAACTGAAGGATTAGGAGGTTAATTCCTGACATCTATATTCAAGAGTTGCTTGAATATAGTGTATCTTAAAATACTGGAGGCAGGTCGTGGTTTTTCTCCCTTGAGCAAGGAGTTTCCATGTAAAACTTCCCGTGTCTTTACTCTATGTACTCTTGCACTACTTACTGTATTTATCTCCTAGTTTATGTTGTTTGTATGATTCTAGGAACAGTTATCTGAGCCGAGGAGAAACCTACCCCCAATTATTCCTTATGTAGTTTGGCTTTATTTTAGAAGTCTTTCCTTGGGGGTATTTTTATCTTTTTCTCCTTTGTGTATCAATTTGGGTGATATGCTTACTTATCAAGGTACGACGCCTACAAGAGTCATCATGACCTATCAATTTTGGGTCATGACAAATTGGTATAAAAGCAGCTAGGTTTCATTGGTCTCAACGGTGTAAGAATATAATGTCTAATAAATTCTTGTAGATTGGTATGTAGATGTTTGTATCAATCTTCGAGAGGCAATAGGATGTCTTCATGAAATTTTCCTCATTTTATTTCTTATCGTTCGACTTTCTTTCAGACCTTATGTTATGAGTTATATTCCACTCCTTTCTACACAGATGGTGTCGACTAGGGCTAATGGGATCAGAGATGAAGAGCCTTCACCAAAGGGCAAGCCTCGAGTCATGGAGAGATCGAGGAAGTGGATGGACCCATGGATCAGCCCCTTCCAGGAGTAGCGCCAGGGGACTCTCCCCTGAGCCTCATGTTGAGCATATTGGAGGTGTGGATCCTACTTGGATTCCTTAGAGTTCTTCTACCTTAGTCTTGGAGGGATTGTTGATTTGTGTATTGACCTATTTGAAGGTTACTCTTTTGAGGTTTTTTGGTATTCCCCCAGCTCCGCGTATGGTACCTTTATCTAAGCCTTAGTCTGGTGATGGTGTTTCTCCAGTTGCACCTATTTCTATTTTGAGCACTCCTCAAACCTTAAATATTATTTCTCTTTCAGTGACAACATTTGAGTATAGTGTTCTAAGATTAGGTGTTCAACCTTTCTTTGGGATACCTCCCAGGTGGGGCCTCAAGCAGTTGGACTTGCTATTTCTCCTACACTTTAGTGGGACACAACACAAATGGTAATGTTTAGGGCATTATTTCATATTATAGGGGGTCAGTCGAGGATGCATGGACCTACTCTTTGAGTGTCTCAAAGAGGTGCCAAAAGGGTACACCATCAGGATAAGTTTAGAGGTTTCTTTGTGTATGATGAGTTTGGCCATTTAGACAATGACTGTCCCCACTATATGTTTAAAGATATTCCTATTTCAGCTATAAGTGGTAGGGGTGCTACCAGAGGTGCAAGGGGAAGAGGTAGTCTAGCTCATAGTGGTAGTCATAGGGATATTCAACCAATTGGTGGTTGTAGAGAGTGCAATGCCATACCGACCAGACCAGAGGCAAAGGCATCTGATGCTGTGATCACAGGTATCATTCCCGTTTGTTCCAAATCTACATCTGTGTTATTTAATTTTTGAATCGACCTTCTTCTATGTATCTATGTATTTTATTTTGGGTTTTGATTCTGTTAGTGAGCATCTTGTTATACCTATTCATGTATCTACCCCACTAGGTAATTCTTTAGTAGTGGATCGGGTATACCAATCTTGTGTTGTGACTTTTTGTGGTTGTGAGGCTTGGTTAGATTTGGTTGTGTTAGATATGGTTGACTTCAATGTTATTTTGGGTATGGATTGGTTTGATCCTTATCTTACTATCTTAGACTAATTTGTTAAGATCGTGACTTTAGATCCGCTGGGTGTACCCAGTATAACTTGGAAGGATGCACTTCATTCGATACCCAAGAGGGTCATATCTTATGTTCAGGTTCGTCAATTTATTGAGAGGGGATGTTTAGCCTATTTGTCTTATATTTGTGATTCTAGTGTTGTCTCACCTTCTTCCTTGGATTCTGTTTATGTTGTTCGTGAGTTTATGGATATGTTGCCTACGAATTTTCTTGGTAAGCCTCTGGATCATGATATTAATTTTTCTATTAATGTTGAGTCGGGCACCAAGCGCATTTCTATTCCTTCTTATAGGATGGCCCCAGCTGAAATAAAGGAATTGAATAAGCAATTGCAGAAATTATTGGATAAGGGATTTATCTAACCTAGTGTATCGCCTTGGGGTGCGCTTGTCTTATTTGTGAAGCAAAAGGAAGGGTCTATGCTATGTGTATTGATTATGGACATTTGAATAAGGAGACAACTAAGAAAAATTATCCTCTTTCTTACATTGATGATTTATTTGATTTGCTCAAGGGGTTGCAGTGTTTTCAAAGATTGATTTGAGGTTCGATTATCACCAGTTGAGGATTAGAGCTTCGAACATTCCAAAGACAACTTTTCAAACTCTATATGGTCATCATGAGTTCTTAGTTATGTCCTTTGGTTTGACCAATGCCCCTGTCATATTTTTAGAGTTGATGAATTGAGTATTCCGACCGTATCTCCACTCCTTTATGATTGTATTTATAGATAATATCTTGGTTAATTCCAATAGTGAGATTGCGCATGAGGAGAATTTGCTGATTGTCCTTCAGATATTCAGGGATGAAAAATTATATGCTAAGTTCTCCAAGTGTGATTTTTGGTTAAAATCTATTTCTATCTTGGGACATGTGGTGACCAAGGATGGTATTATGGTTAATCAATCCAAGATAGTCGCGATTTATGATTGGGCTAGGCCTACTTCTCCCACCGAGATTCTGAGTTTTATTGGCTTGGCGGATTATTATCGATGTTTTGTTAGGGCTTTTTCATCTATTACAGCTTCATTGACCAAGTTGACTCAGAAAATGATTCCCTTTCAGTGGTCTGATGCTTGTGAGGTGAGTGTTCAAAAGCTCAAGGATATGTTGATTTTAGCTCCTATCTTGACTTTGCCCAAGGAGGACGTGAGTTTTACTGTGTTTTATGATACTTTAGATGTTAGATTGGGTGTGGTGCTTATACAGGAGGATAAGGTAATTGCTTATGCGTCTCATTAGTTGAAGCCTCATGGGAGGAATTATCCTACCTATGATTTGAAGTTGTGTGCAGTTGTGTTTGCCTTGAAGTTGTAGAGACACTATTTGTATAGAGTTCGTTGTGAGATCTTCTTAGATCATCGTAGACTTTAGTGTTTCTTCACCCAGCGAGATCTTAATATAAGGCAGCATCATTGGGTTGAGTTTTATAAAGATTATGACTTGACCATTATCTATCATCCAGGCAAGGCTAATATAGTTGCGGATGGCTTGAGCCAAAAGTCGACGAGCATGGGTAGCTTGTTATATCTTTTGACCCTGGAGAGGCTTGTGGCCATAGAGGTTTAGTCTTTAGCTAACCAGATGGTTAGGCTTGACATTTTGAAACTTTGGACCATTTTGGCATTTGTGGAGGCTAGATCTTCTTTGATGGAGTAGATTTGAGTTCATCAATTTGATGATGTAGGATTGAGGTTGATTCAAGATAATGTGTTAATTGGCAAGGCTAAGGAAGCCTTACTTGATTCGAATGGAGTTTTGAGAATTGGGTGCCGAGTTTGTGTACCGAGAGTGGGTAATTGGATTAGGTTGATCTTGGGGGTGGACTATTTTTGCAGATATTTCATCCATCTAGGTGTGACTAAAATGTATCGTAATTTGACACAACATTACTGGTAGGGTGGTATGAGGCGAGATGCAATGGATTATATGGCTCATTGCCTATGTTATTAGCAGGTGAGGGTCGAGTATATGGGACCTGGTGGTTTACTTCAGAGGTTATCGATTCCTGAGTGGAAGTGGGAATGAATCACCATGGATTTTAAGATTGGTTTTCCTTATACATCTCGTGGTTCTGACAGTGTTTGGGTCATCATGGATCTATTGACCACGTCAGCTCATTTTATTTTGGTTCAGGTCTCACTCAATGCTGAGAGGTTAGCCCAATTTACATTTGCGTCTTCAAGATGTGCTGATATGTATTATTCCAGATCGAGGTTCTATATTTGGATATCACTTTTGAAAGACTTTTTCAGGATGAGTTGGGCACTTGGGATTGATATCAGTACAATATTTCACCCTAGAATGATGGTCAGTTAGAGCAGACTATCCTGGTCTTCGAGGATGTGCTCCACGTATGTGTGGTAGATTTTAGGGCCAATGGGAGCATCATTTTGCTTTAGCATCCAGTATTGATATGGTTCCTTTTGAGGCATTGTACGATAGGTTTTGTCGCTCCCAAATGGGTTGGTTTGATGTTTCTGAGGTTAGAACTTGAGGTCCAAACTTGCTTTGTGAGTCTTTAGATAGAGTTCGAGTCATTCAAGATAGACTTCGAGTGGCTAAAAGTAGGCACAAGTGCTATACAGATCATAGGCTTTGTGCCTTGATATTTAGTGTTGGTAATCATGTTTTTCTTTGAGTTTTATGCATGTAGGGTGTGATGAGGTTTGGGAGGAGGGGAAAGCTTAGCCCTAGGTATATTGGTCCATTTGAGATTCTTTGAACTATTAGTGATGTGGACTATGAGTTACCTTTACCTCTAGATTTATCAGTCGTTCATCCAGTTTTTCATATTTCTATGCATCGTTGCTGTATTTTGAATGAGTCTCATGTCATTCATTGGGAGTCGGTTCAGTTAGATGAGCGATTGTCCTTTGGTGATGAACCAGTCTCCATTTGGCTAGGGATGTTAGGCGGTTGAGCTCTAGAGTTATCCTTATGGTTAAGGTTCAGTAGAAACATAGGGTTGTAGATGGGGCTACTTGGGAGGCCGAGTCTGACATGTGTAGTTCTTATCCCCAGCTCTTTGTTGATTCAGGTATTTCTTTTGTCTTTTTTTCGAGGACGAACTAGATTTGTAGTGGTGGATGATGTAACGACCTGCTTTTTGATGAAATATGTGAAATGTGTGATTTTGTTTGTTTTGACTATTTTTACCCCTCTTCATAGTTGCATTGTGGTATTTTGGGGTGTGGGGGTGATTGACATGATTCTCGATGCATTTTGGTGCCTTTTGTTCGATATTGTGATTTTTGGTGGCTTCAAGAGCCTTAGTTTGGACTTATGTGGATATCTTTTGATTTGTGTGATGGAGAGCTGAATAGACTATTCCAGTAGCTCCAAAATATCGATTTTAGGCTAGGTAGACATTTGGTTTGGGTTTTGATGTACCCAAGCTCATTTTGACCGGTTGGTTAGAAAGTTGGAAAATTGGAAATATGAGTGTGGGATCCACATTTGGTCGAAACAACCTCGGATGGAAAATTTGAATTCACCAACGCGTCCAGAACGTCAATTTTAGGGTGGTAACATGTTTCGTGTGATTTTATGGCTTTTAAATCTCATTTCGACCCTCGATTTGAAAAATTGTGATTTCAAATTTTGGGGGTCAACTTTGTAAAAATAATATTTTTTTTTAATTCTGATATCTTCATTGAGTCCTAAGCATCAAATTTAGTATGGTTGCATAGTTCATTTCCTTAAATCGGTCTCTGAATGAATTTTGGGTACCCCATCGAAGTCCATTTGGACTTAGAAAACTCGGGTGCAGAAAAATCTGCACTATAAAATAGACCTTTTTGGCCATTTTGCTCATTCTTTCACCTCTCCTCTTGATAGTTGAACCCTAAAATAATGCGTGAACTTAAAAATGAAGCTTGTGGGAGCTTGAAAAGCTAGATTAAAATCTATTTCTTGATTCTATTACAGATTTAAGGTGAGATTTCATCCTTTCTTACTCTAATTCATGATTAGTTTCTCAAAACACCACAAATCTTAGGGCTTTGATTTTAAGCTTCAATTTCACTCCTTTTCACTTGAATAATGTTTTGATCTTATAATTACTAGTTTTTCATCAATTTAACCTTCAAAACTACTTCGATTCTTGATTTTAACATGGATTTCAAAGATTTTACCCGCTAAAGCATAAAAATGATTTTTCTTCGATTTGAACATCGTTTTTTACTCGATTTGACTTGGGTTTTCAGCTGTAGATTCCTAAAAATATGGAGAACACATTTTTTAAGTAAAGTTACAATTTTGCCCTTCATTTTTGAAAATCCATTTCGGGTGTTTATTTTGACCTCGAATCAAAAGAAGGCAATATGGGTATCGTTGGCTTTCTTTTGATGCGTAGATTCTATATTTCTTGATTTTAGTTGATTTTATGATTGTTTTGTCAAAAGTAAGGTTGTGGGTTCAAAGTGTAGAGGATTAATTTCGTCCTTCGAGGTAGGTTATGACTTAACTCTTTCAGACTGGGCTGGAGAGTAAATAATGATACAAAATGCATGTTAAGAGAGGAAACTAATCATGATAAATGGCTATCTACATTTTGTGCTCGTGTGGGGGCCTATATGTGAAGAAATTCTTGAAATTAAAATATTATGTGATATGTGTGACCGTGTGGGGTCTTATGTGATGCTGATAGCCTGGATACATGTAAATAATTATATTGTGTTGTTAGAAATGACTATTGTGGTGCCTTTGGCTCGTGTGTGTGTGTGTATATATATATATATATATATTCATATTGTATGGGTATATGAATCATGTGGAGAATTCATGGATAGTAGAAATGATAAATGGATATTTGCTCACGTGGTGGTGGAATGGAAACATTATGGATTGGTTATGGAAATACTCATTTTGAATGGTTGTGAACATTGCATCATCATTTTCATATCATCATATGCATCATTTAACTTGTTTAATTTATTGCTTTATATATATGCTTGTTGTAATGTATATGTACTTGGTTTGTGTCTTATGCTATGTATGTGCTTTCAAAACATTAAAATACTAGAATTATGAGAAACACTGGAAATACTGGAACTACAAAAAGAACTAGAACATACTGAATATTGGCATTAGATATTTGATATTATGAACCTTTTCCGAAGGATTATGCAGGGGAAGACTCGATGGCTTTGTGTCAACCTCAAGGTTATGTGGCAAACTCAAGGTTGTGTTCCAATCTCAAGGCTGTGTTCCAACCTCAAGGATGTGTGCTAACCTCATGTATCATTATCATATAAATTGCACCCACTTTATTGTTTTTACATTGTGTTTGTATTTCCATATTGACTCATCATCTATCTATTTTTCTATATCTTGACTTGTTAATGTCTAGTTATTCTATCTCCCTTTAATTGTACTTGATGATCTTGATTATACATGTTCCTCTTTTGTTCTACTTGTACGTGATATTGTGTATGTTTGTATCCCTATCTGGTGTGTTGATGTATTATATATGGATATTATAGAACTGTTAGTGAAACCAATGTGGGCTACCTTTGTGGGACATTTTTTGATTGCAGGTAACGTTATCTTAGTATATTTTTTGTATGATTTATTTTCTACTTTTCTCGGTCGGCCAATAATACCTATTGATCATGCTTACTGCACCCTTTTGGTGCAGGTCCTAGTTCAAGTGCACTCCAGCTTGGTTGATTTCGGCAAAATTTGGTGTTTTCAAGGTGGTGGTTGACCTTTAGGCATCTAGATGTATTGATGTTGGGGGTATTTATGCATTCTAATGTCACTATCTAGTCTTTTTAGCCTTGTTTTGAGGATGATTCATATGTTATATGGGTTGATAATGAGATAAATGTGCATATAAGTGTTCAAGGATGTATTTTCAATGGTTCAAAGTGTTTTCCAACAAATTTGTACTTAATTGAATCAATTAGAGTTCAATGGAGAAAACTAGTTTTTCTAGCTTGAGCTAGTTGCTTGTCTAGTCTATCTTGATGGATTCTATTGTTTTTAATGTGTTACAAATGGTTTTAATGTGTGATTATGACTGGAATGACTTGTTGGTGATGTGTAAAGTTCAATTTTATTAAATGTAGAAGTAGAACATTAAGTGGAAGATCAACATGAACTAGCCTAGTCTCAACTCTTGTTTTAATTCATCATAATGGCTATAGTGTTGTTTAAATCTCTAATCCGTGTAGTTTGATGATGTAGGAACTTTTGTGAGCTGTTTATGATGATATATGGAAGATTTAGAGGCTGTAAAATCATTGGAAATACACCATAAGACAAGGGATGAAAGGAGGAACGACTAATACTTAACCAAAACTCGGGACGCAAATTCCAGTAGCACCGTGCGATATGCATGCGTCGCATGCTCCATTGCTATGGAATACAGCATGCGTCGCATGCTTCATTGCTATGGAATACAGTGTGCATCGTATGCTTCATTCCACCCCCTGGACTTTCACGCTGATTCCTTGTCCAACACGGCTTGAGCTTTCCCTACTGCTATATGTATGTCTTTGTACACATTTTTAATTATCTTTGAACATATTTTGGAGAACAAAGGGGCTGCTACAACTTCATAATTAGGTTTTTATTATTTTAATTTAGTTTATTCAAGTTCTTAGTCATTAATTACCACCTATGATTACGATTATGACTATGCATGGCTAAACACCCCTTTTTGGAGTTGAAGCCAAGAACATGAGTACTATTGTTTTGAATTGAATTCGTTTAACTTTGTTTATCATTATTGGTTGTGTGTTCATCTTTGATTTAACTATTTTAAGGATTCACGACCCTCAAAATACATCAATTGTCCACCTTTTAACCTCAGGAGAGGGATTAGGGGATAGAATATGGAGATGAACAAAGTATGGTTTGTATTCCTTTATGAATAAGGAATTTGAATTAGTGTCTAGGACAGGGATGTACTTAGATATCTTACTTTATTCACACGTAGGATGATAACTTAAAAAACTTAAGTGGACTATTACATCCCCATTCAATGATGTAGTTATAAGGTTCAACTTAGGTAAAAGATTAGAGGTCGGGAGACCAGGATCATGCAATTAACCCTACGAATCTACAATCAAGATAAGCAAGTTAACTAATGAAGTTCAATAACATAGTATGATTGTTCAAAGTGCTTTAACCCTGAGTTTTCTCCTATTGATTGTTTCAATATCTTTACTTTACACATTATTTACTTTTCTCTAATTTACAAATTCCAAACTCTTTTTGGCTGTTGTTGCATTGAATTAATATAAATTTTGAATTGAAACTAAATCATTGCTGAATCAAGTATCTGTGGGATCGATACTTGGCTAATTGAAGGCCATTTTACTGCTTGATAAGACCATATACACTTGCTTGTGCGCTTGAGCGCTGTCAAGTTTGGCGCCGTTGTCGGGTACTTGAAATTTAGCAACTGTTTATTTTAGTTTTACTTTTAGATCTATTTGGTGTTTTTACACTTGGTCTTGGTTTTTTTTTTTTCACTGGAAATAGGTTATAAAAGCTGGCAAGGGATCAAGAATTGGTTGAACCAAGTGTTGAAACTGAGCAAATATTCCATCAATATAGGAGAGAAGCAAACCTTCTCCCCCAAATTCCTCAAATACAAGAAGACTAAGAGAATCCTGCGATAATGGTTGCAGAACAACAAGCACGCAAGATAGTTAGGAAAGTGACAGTCCCACTTCTGATGAACTTGACTTCCCCAATTCAAAGACCGGCCGCTGGGGAGAATTTTGAGTTAAAGCACAACGTGGTGAAACTTCTAATTAGCAGTGGACAGTTTGTAGGGCTTTCACATGAGGATACACAAGTCTACTTGCAGAATTTTATTGAGTTTACATATACATTTATTCTGATTGGGGTAAATATAGATTATATGAGGGTGACACTTTTTCCCCATTCACTATTGGGGGAAGCTAAAAGGTGGTTAAATATGGATCCAACCAATTCACTCACATCATAGGACGGCTTAGCTAGAAAGTTCCTCATCAAATTCTTCCCATCTGGCAAGACTGTGAGATTACGCAGTGAGATAGTAAGCTTCAAGAAAAAGCCAGATGAACACCTTTATCATGCTTGTGAGTACTTCAAGGCACTTCTTCGGGACTATCCACATCACTAACAGTCCAATGAGGTACTTTCTCATACTTTGGTAGAAGCACTTGATCACAATACAAAGATTTTGTTGGATTCAGCCGTAGTTGGTCAAGCGTTGGAATTAACTTATGATGAGCTGTACAATTGTTAAACCGCATAGCACAAGGAAATCTTGAGTGGCATTCAGATGCTAGAGTTGCTATGAAAAGAATTACAGGTGTATAAGAGGTGGACCAATTCACTGCTTTATCATCTCAGGCATCTGCATCACAAAATTTGATAATTACTTAATTTAACAACCTGAAAGTTGGAGCTCCACAGCCTACAGCAGCAGTAAATGCAGTTTAACAAACTAATGGTTAGTGTGAGATATGCAAAAATAGTAGTCATTTAGCAGCCATGTTTGCTTCAAATACGAAATTAGTTATGTATGTAGGCAATGATCAAAGACCAAATTATAATAATGCCTACAACATGAAGTGGTAGACTTAGTTGTGGAATGCCTAACAACAACAAATTCAGCAACCATAAGCACAATGGAATCAGTCAACTAGCAACATGAAAGATATGTTAAAGTAACTTTTAGCTAATCAAACATAGTTGGTTGCGGACATGAAAAATTTGCAACCTGCTCAGAGAAGTTTAGAGTTTTAGATTAGTCAATTGCAGCAAGCATTAAATACTAGGCCTCAAGGTGGTCTACTAGAAGATACAGAGAATCCAAAATAAATTAGAGCAATCACCTTGGAAAGTGGTAAAGAGCATTAAGAAAAACCTCCAAAGACAACTAAGGAGGTAGATATTGAGGGGGTAACTCCACAGGTTTTCAAAAAAATTGTTGAAGAATCAAGGAAGTCTGAGTACTTGAAAACTAAAGTTACTGAACTAGAAGTAAAGAAGACACTGCCACTACCATTCCCTCAAAGACAGAGTAAAGCGAAGGAGGATGCACTGTTTAAGAAGTTCTTTGATACATTCAGAGAGCTTCATATTAACTTACCTTTATTAGATGTTTTTCAGGGTATGCCCAAGTATACGAAGTACTTGAGGGATATGGTTGTTAATAAAGTGAAATTGCAGGATGTGGGAGTGATAACACTCATTAAAGAGTGTAGCGCTATAATGACACAAAAAATCCCTAAGAAATTAATGGATCCAGGAAAGTTTACTCTCCTGATCCAAATTGGGAGTAGAGTGGTCCACGCGCTAAGTGACTTAGGGGCGAGCATAAATTTGATGCCCCTATCTTTATTTGACACATTGGTCTTGGGAAAGCCTAAATCGACCAAGGTGATTTTGCATCTAGCAGACAAATCCATGGCATATCCAAAAGAAAATATAGAGGATGTCCTTATAAAGGTTGGTAAGTTTTCTATTCCAGCTGATTTTATTGTTCTTGATTTTGTGGCAGATGAATAGGTACCAATCCTCTTTGGGTATCTATTCTTAGTAACTGGAGGAGCGTTGATTGATGTTAGAGAAGGCATGGTCAAAATAAGGGTAGATGATGAATAAGTGGTATTTGATGTTTAAAAGCACCCACAACAATGCCCCACTATAAAGATTTATGTATGATCAATGTTATTGAAGGGGACAAGTATGGAGTGGTTAGTCCACCAAAGACCTATTTGGACTACCTGATTGAGCAACCTAAGATTCTATTGCCTAAGCCTGATTTGATGCTAATTGATGAGCCTGAAAAGGCTAAAGTTGATAAATCTACTGCTCTTCCAATTTCACACCCAAGAGAGGTGAAGATAATAAGGATATGGAGACCAAGTTTGAGAAAGAAAAGGTAAGAGAATGACTAAGTCGTTAGTTAGATTGTGCCGCAACCCTAAATCAGGCTACTTGGGAGGTAACCCAAGTTAAGTAGGTATGTTTTATTTTTCTACTTTTAGTTTTGTAGTTTTTACTCCACGTAGATTTTATTTTTGTTGAGTCATAGGTTTATGGGAAGCCTGAGTACCGGAAACCTGAGTAAGAAGCATGAAAAAGACTAAGTGTGGGGTCCACGAACCTTCTTGATATTTACAAGATGCTATTATCTAGGCCTAGAGGCCTCAGGGAATATTTTAGTCTCTTACTTTTAAGTTCACTTTGGGGACAAAGTAGATTTTTAAGTGTGGGATGGGGAACTTCCAAAATTTTAGCTCAATTTCAAAAAACTTTGGTGTGAGATATTTTTGTTGGTGCTATTTTTTATTACATGGTGCAAGTGTTTTAATGGTTAAAGCATGTGAAATAAGTGAACTGCTACTTTTGAAACTCTTAGGCTCATTTTTGTGACTCTTGTACTTTTTGGCTTAAATTTGAATTCATGCTATTATTTGGTTGGGAGTTTATGATAATCCTATTGAGTTGAGTATGTGCCATATGTGGGTAAGTTTTTTTTTCATATATTCCTTGTTGTATGTGGCATCTAGAACTTGCCTGGTGTGTGTGTAAAGTGAAATAAGGAGTGTGGGTTTAGGAGATGATTTAGGCATTTCTTTGATAGCCTTGTTTTATATCTTCTATTTGTCCTACCCTTTGTCCATTATCCTAGTTAACCCCTATTGAGCCTTTAGCCTTTTCTTTAGTAGCCGCATAAGTAGCCTAATCCCTTTTTTATGGACCTTAATTAGATCTAAAAGCTCCTACACGCTTTAATGAAAAATTGATTTAGTACGGAGTTTGAGAAATGAAAGAAGAAAAAGGTGAAATTGATGCCCCAAGGTAATAGTTATTGGTGTTTACATTTGATGTGCAGTGGTTGGGAGTGATATAAATGGTGTTATAAATATTCCCATGATTGTAGAAAATGAGAAAAATTAAATCTTGAAGGAATAAACAATACGCCCACTATGTTTTTGTGAAAATGCGTAAAAGAGATGGGGCAAAACAAAAGAATGGGGTAGACAAATTGGTGTAAATTGGTTGTTGGAGATTGCTTTTAAATGTATAATTTAGTGCATTAAAGCGCTTAGAGAGGTTAGTAACTATTTTTAAATAGTTCTTACCCGATCCTTAGCCTACATTACAATCCGAAAAAGACCTAATTGATCCTAAGTTCATCATTCTGATATTAGTAGAGCATTACAATAAGGTCAAGCCTATGGTTCATTGTATGTAACTAGTGAATTCTTTGTGAGAGTGAGTGTAATTTGATTCGTGTACCCATTGTGATAAATGACATAATTATGAGTGATTATGGATGACTCTCTTGTTGTGAGGGGCACATATTTGATGAATGTGGGGGATTTGTATGAAATCCTTGATTGAACGATAAGCATGAGTTTTCCAACTTGTTAAGTCAATTCTTAAGTCTAGGATGTTTTGGAGTAGGTTCATAAGCTTTCAATTGTGTTTGTAACCTGCTTAGTGTAGAAACTTGCAATCTATGTAGTCATGGTGGTACTAGTTTGAGTTTCTTGCATGTATTAGAAGTGTAGAGTCTCCTTAGTTGATTATGATTATAATTAAGAGTTGTTCGAGGATGAACAAAGCTTTAAGTGTGGGGTGGTGATGTTGGGTGTATTTATGCATTCTAGTGTCGCTATTCTAGTCTTTTTAGCCTTGTTTTGAGGATGATTCATATGCTATATGGGTTGATAATGAGATAAATGTGCATATAAGTGTTCAAGGACGTGTTTTCAATGGTTCAAAGTGTTTCCCAACAAGTTTGTACTTAATTGAGTCAATTACAGTTCAATAGAGAAAACTAGTTTTTTTTTAGCTTGAGCTAGTTGCTTGTCAAGTCTATCTTGATGGATTCTATTGTGTTTAATGTGTTACAAATGGTTTTAATGTATGATTATGAGTGGAATAAATTATTTGTGATGTGTAAAGTTCAATTTGATTAAGTGTAGAAGTGGAACATTAAGTGGAAGATCAACATGAACTAGTCTAGTCTCAACTCTTGTTTTGATTCATCAAGATGGATATAGTGTTGTTTGAATCTCTAATTCATGTGGTTTGATGATTTAGGATCCTTATTGAGCTATTTATGATGATATATGGATGATTTATAGGCTGTAAAATCATTGGAAAGACACCACAAGACAAGGGATAAAAGGAGGAACGACCAACACTTAACAAAAATTCAAGACCCAAATTCCAGTAGCACCGTACGATATGCGTGCCTTGCATGCTCCATTGCTAAAGGAATACAGCGTGCATCACATGCTTCATTGCTATTTAATATAGCATGCATCGTATGCTTCATTCCACCCCTGGACTTTCTCGTTATTTTCTTGTCCAACACGGCTTCGGCTTACCCTATTGCTATATGTACGTCTTTGTACACATTTTTAATTATCTTTGAACATATTTTGGAGAAAAAAGGGTTTGTTACAAATTCATAATTAGGTTTTTATTATTTTAGTTTAGTTCATTCATATTTTTAGTCGTTAATTACCACCTTGTGATTACGATTATGACTATGCGTGGCTAAACGCCCTTTTCTGGGGTTGAAGCCAAGAACATGAGTACTATTATTTTGAATTGAATTCGTTTAACTTTTTTTATCATTATTGATTGTGCGTTCATCTTTGATTTAACTATTTTAAGGATTTGCGACCCTTAGAATACATCAATTGTCTACCTTTTGACCTCGGGTGAGGATAGAATATGGAGATGAACAAAGTATGGTTTGTATTCCTTTATGAAATAAGGAATTCAAATTAGTGTCTAGGACAGGTATGTACTTAGATACCTTACTTGATTCATACGTAGGATGATAGCTTAAAGAACTTTAGTGGACTATTACATTTCTGCTCAATGATGTAGTTGTAAGGTTCAACTTAGGTAAAGGATAAGAGGTCGGGAGACCATGATCATACAATTAACCCTACAAATCTACAACCAAGATAAGAAAGTTAAGGAATGAAGTTCAACAACATAGTATGATTGTTCAAAGTGTTTTAATCCTGGGTTTTCTCCTATTGATTGTTTCAAGATCTTTACTTTTTGCATTGTTTACTTTTCTACAATTTATAAATTCCAAACTCTTCTTGGCTAATGTTGCATCAAATTAATCTAAACTGTGAACTGAAATTGAATCATTGCTGAATTAAGTCTCTATGGGATCGATAGTTGGCTTCTTGAAGGCCACTCTACTACTTGATCAGACCACGTACACTTACATGTGCACTTGGGCGCTGCCATGTATTCTACTATCTTTCTTATAGACTATGTCTTTATTTTTACTTCGGAGACAAAGTTTTCTTTTGTATTTGACATTTTATGTATTTCATCTGGATTTTAGTTGTACTATATATATTCTTGTACTGTTGACACCGGGTTTTGGGAGTTTAGGATGCATTGTTATGCTTCTTTCCATATTTATTATACTTGTATGGTTCGTCTTTATTCTAGAAGCATTTTCTTAGGGGTATTTCTATCTTTTTCCCCTTTGTGTATCAGTTTTAGTGATAGGCTGACTTGTCAAGGTACGTCGCAGCAAGTGTAATAATGACCTATTGATTTTGGGTCGTGACAGTTATAGAACTTTTTCTCTTTCTAGGTGGATAAATAAAAATTCAATTTGAATTAACCTTCTTTTATCCATAGATCCATTTCTATGGAGCATATGCAAGATCCTTTTTAGGTCTTATGTTCACGTACACAAAAAGAGAGTTTCAGTAACCACATATAGAGAAAAGAGTGTAAATTTTTGCATCTAATTTTCAGCCCCAACAATTAACTTCAAATTGCAATTCCTTCTTCGTTTCTTGTTCGATTGAGATGATTTTTAAAAATTTATTCCCATCATCTTAATGTTTGACTATGAACTGCATAGTTGGATTTGATGACCTGTATCTTCTCTTTTTCATTCATGAATAGTAGTTATATTTTGTATGTTCTTGGTCCTTCAATTCTCTAAGTTTTGGTGTTGCCTTTTACTAGTTGTTGCTCATTGTTTGGCACTTGCTTTGTGGCCAATTTCAAGAATAACATTGTAACTCTTGGTGATTATAGTGGAGGTTTTGGTTCCGTAATTTTTTACTCTTCACTCTAAAAGATTTTTCGCATAAATCTTAGTATTTTGTGTGGTTGTTTTATCTTATCTTCTCATCTCTTACTTTGGTTGATACATTTTCTTTCTATTTTTTATTTTGCTTGGTTTAGTTTATTTTCTCCTGGTTTAAATTGAAAGAAAAAGTTAACACTTGAGTATTCTTCCCTTGCTACCCCATCGTGCACTTTACTAATGACTTGTCTTTCTAACAAAGTGATATAGCATTGGTTGTTGTTGATTGTTGATTTGAATGATAAAGGTAAATATGAGCAAGATAGTGTGTTTGAATGGTAGTAACCATCAGACTTGGAAAGGTAAGATGAAACATCTTTTATTTGTTAACAAAATGCATTTGCCTATGTTCGCTTCAAATATACCTCAGTTCATGACAAATGAGGATTGAGAATTTGAGCACTTATAGGTTTGTAGCTATATAAGGTAATGGATTAAACATAATGTTATAAATTAAATTGTGAATGGGACATATGTCAAAAGTTTGTGGGACAAGTTCAAGCCACTTTATGCTTCGAAGATTAGCAGCAACAAGTTGTTCATATTGAATAATTTATAAATATCAGGAACAAAAAGGACAGTCCTATTTTTTATCATATAAATGATTTTCAGGGTGTCCTTAATCAGTTATCCAAAATTGGTATAAATTTCTTTGAATAAATTTATGGTTTTTGACTTCTTAATACTCTACCAGACTCTTGAAAAACTCTTCATGTTTCTTTGACTAATTCTATTCCAGTGGTATTGCAACTATGAAATATGCTAAGAGTGGTGTCCTAAATGAACCAATGAGAAAAAAATGTTAGGCCTCATCTTCTTCAACTTCACACTCTGATGTTTTGGTTATTGAAGATAGCGGAGAAATTAGTTCAGAGGTTAGAATGATAGAGGTTCAAGTAGAAACAAGTTGAAGTACAGATTCAAGAATGTTACATGTGACTATTTCCACAAGAATAAGCATATCGTGAAATATTTCACAACCACAAGAAAGATATGAGGAGAAAAAAATAAAAAAGTGATAACGAAAATCGTGTTGCTATTGTTGCTAATAATGATCTTCCTGTTGCTTGTGGTGAGGATGCCATTAATCTTGTTTGTGATGAGTCTAGCTGATTTATGGACTCTGGGGTTACTTTTCATGTCACGCCAAATAAGGAAATATTCTCTTCTTATACTCCAGATATTTTTGGAATGTTGAAAATGGAAAACAATAATGAAGTTGAGGTACTAGGCATTGGGACAATTTATTTGGAAATTATAATAGTTCGAGATTAATTCTCAACAATGTCAAGCATACTCCAAATGCTCGATTGAATTTGATTTCTATAGGGAACGTTGATGATGTGGGTTATATTAACACCCTTGGTGTTGGTCAGTGAAAGCTTACTAGTAGTTCAATAGTTGTGGCTCGTGGTGACAAGTTGTCTAACTTAAAAGTATTTAAGGACTCCATTTCTTAAAGCTCAATAAGTGAGAAGTGAATTGCTAGTTTGGCAAAGATAAATTTATTTTCTGCTGTGAAACAAGTAAAGTTAAAGAAATGTGTTCATTGCTTATCCAGAAAACACAAAATAATTTCTTTTCAGAGTCATCCACCTTCAATAAATCTTGATTTACTGGAGTTTATACATTCTTATTTGTGTGGTCCTTTAAAGTAAGATCTCATGATGGTGCACTTTACTTTGCAACTTTTATTGATGATCATTCTAACAAACTTTGGATATTTTCTTTGAAGTTTAAGAATCAAGTACTTCATATGTTCAAGGATTATCAGACCTTGGTTAAGAGCTAGACAAGGAAGAAACTAAAATGCATACACTAAGATAATAATGGTGAGTATATTCGTCCTTTTGATCCATATTACAGAAAGCAAAATATTTGGCTTCAAAAAACTCCTCCAAAAACTCTTCAGTTAAATAGTTTAGCAGAGAGAATGAACAGAACTCTAGTCAAGAGGATTAGATGTATGATTTCAGATGCTAAACTGCCAAATTCTTTTTGGACGAAACCACTTAATACTATTGCTTATGTTATCAATTTATCACCTACTATTGCTTTGGATAGTGATGCCCCTGAGAGAGTTTAGTCTATTAAGAATATTTCTTATGATCAACTTAGAGTCTTTAGGTGTAAAGACTTTGTACATGTTTCTAATGATGAGAGGTCAAAGTTAGATGTTTAAACTAGGTAGTGTGTCTTCATTGGTTATGGTCAAAATGAATTTGACTAACATTTCTATGATCCAGTTGAGAAGAAAATGTTATATTTCATGATGTTGAGCTTTTTAAAAACTGAAGAATTGAATATTTTGATACAATTACGAAGGTTGATTCACAGAGTAGTGAGAGTTTAGTTGATGTTTGATCTAGTTTCTTTAACAATTGCACTTGATGAAAATCTTCATAATGATGAAAATTAAGTTGTTAATGAAGATGATGGTCATGGTCATAATGACCAACATGATTTTTTGATGCATTATTGCAATATGACGTGGTTGATAAACAACCAATTATTGATGCTCTTGAGAGTTCTCTCAAATGATCTACTAAGGAAAGAATACCTTTATCTCGTTATCCTCCCAATGAGTATGTACTCTTGACTGACAGAGGAGAACCTAAGAATCTTGATGAGGCCATGGAAAGTGAAGAAAAATAAAGATGATTTGATGTTATGAAAGATGAGATTAAATCTCTGTATAATAATCATACCTTTAATTTGATTAACCTACCTAAAGACAAAAAAACTTTAAAGAACTGGTGAATTTTTTGGGTGAAACATGAAGATGGTAATCCAGTTCCAAGGTGCAAGGCTAGATTAGTTGTGAAGGGGTTCAACCAAAAAAAGAGTTGATTTTGATGAGATACTCTCTCTAATTGTGAAGATATCATCCATTCGCGTTGTTCTAGGCTTAGATAAAGCCTAGATTTAGCGGTTGTGCAAATGGATATTAAAACCTTTTTTCTTCATGGTGACTTAGATGAAGAAATTTATATAGAGTGTCCAAAAGATTTGGAAGTTAGGGGAAAAGAGAATTACGTTTACAAATTGAAGAACTTGTATGATTTGAAACAAGCTCTAATCAAACAATGGTATAGGAAGTTTGTTTTTTTTATGAATCAATAGGGCACCAAGAAGACTTTTTCATACCACTATGTATTTGTGCAAAAATTCTTCCATGGTGACTTTATTTTTGTGTTGCTTATGTTGATGACATTCTTGTTGTTGGTCATAATGCTTGTAGGATTCAGAATATGAAGCAAGAGTTAAATAACTCTTTTGCTATGAAAGACTTACGACCACCAAAATAGATTCTTAGCATGCAAATTGTTTGTGATAGAATGACAAGTTGTGGTTATCACAAGAGAAGTACCTTCAGAAATCAAACGTTCAACATGGATGAGGCTAAGGTTATTAGTACACCTTTAGCCATGCACTTTAAATTAAGAATGAAGTAGTGTACCTCCAGTGATGATAAAAAGAAAGATATGCAGAAAGTTCTTTATGCTTCAGTTGTTGGTAGTTTGATATATACAATAGTTTGTACAAGACCAGATATTGCTCATTTTATTGGTATTTTTAGCCATTTTATTTCTAATCCAGGAAGAGAACATTAGAATATTATGGAGTGGATTATGAGATATCTTTGTAGCACTTGTAGTCTGAGTTTGTGTTTTGGTACAAGAAAATATATTCTTTGTGGTTATACTAATTTAGACGTGGTTGATAATGTTGATACTCACTAGTCTACTTTAGGGTACTTGATTACTTTTAAGGGAGTTGTGTCTCAGTAATTTAGGTTGCAAAAATGTGTTGCTCTATCTACTACAGAAGCTGAAGAGATTCTTCAAGGAACTTCGTTGTGCTCAAGAAAGGTATGTATGTTATTGTGACAGTCAAAATGCTATACATCTTGAAAAGAATTCTATATTTCATGATCGGTCTAAGCACATTGATGTGAGATACCATTGAATTCGAGATGTGTTGAATTCTAAGTTGCTTGAACTTGAGAAGATTCATACATATGATAATAATTTCAACATGATCACTAAATCTTTCCTAAGAGGGAAATTTGAAAATTATTGTATGACCGCTGAAATAGCAGTCTCATCCACATGGTTGTGGGGGTGAGAATTATTTGGTTGTAGGTCTTTGTCCCTTCCTATGTAGATAAATAAAAGTTCAATTTGGACCAACCCACTTTTGTCCATAGGTCCATTACTATAGGGAATATATAAGGTCTTTTTAGATATTATTTTCACATACACAAGTGAGAGTTTCGGCAACCACATATAGAGGGAAGAATGCAGATTTTTGTAGCTACTTTTAGCCTTAGCAGCCAACTTCGAACTAGGATTTTTGCTTTGTTTCTTGTCATTGAGTTGATTTTTAAATAACTTATTCTTCTTATCTCAATATTTGATTAGGAACTGACAGAGTTGGATTTGATGGACTGTTAGTAGCTACATTTTTTGTGCTCTTTGCTCCTTTAATTCTCTATTTTTTGGTGTTGCCTTTTAGAAATTATTGCTTGTTGTATGACACTTGTATGATGGCCAATTTTAGAAAACAATATAGTAACTCTTGGTGATTATAGTGGAGGTTTTGGTCTTGTAATTTTTTACTCTTCACACTGAAGGATTTTTACGTAAATCTTGGTTTCTTGCATAGTTGTTTTCGTGCCCCACTTTTCTCGCAAAAAGCGAGATTTGATATGACAACTCTTTTAAAGGTTGTTTAAAAGAGAAGAGTGATGTTCCCTAAAACTACACTCCAAGTAGAAGTATAATGCGGTCGATTGTAAATATAATAGCCTAACTATGTTGGGGTCGATCCCCCAGGGAAAATGTGAATAGTTGCTTGTCTTGATGTAATGCATGAGCAGTACAGGAAAGTAAATAGGGGGATTTATAGTATCAATTGTTAGTAGTAACCAAATCTTGAGTGCTTTTGAGTTGTAATCAATAAGAGATGAACACTAGGTTTGTGTTCCCCCGTGACTTCTAAACTCCATAAATTTCTCGTGGTCAACCCAACTGTTCTGTTGTTATGTATACAAAGTATACAAGATAGGTATTATAAACTGTCGGGTTAGCTCGAAGATAAATTTCATCCTTTATCGGGTAAGTCTCAGGGTGTCGCCTTATTTTCCCTTGCTACGACCTCAGTTTACTATCACTGGGTAGGATCAAGTGGTTAGATAAGATGGTGGGAACTAAAAGGTGGAGGTAAATCCCAAATCATTGTCCTGATCTTTTTTTCAAAATCATAAGCTCCCTTATGGGAATGGATGCAAATACAGGCTATCCCAAGTTACTGCAAATACTTGAGATTAATTATCATGAAGAATATTAAGATACATGCAGAAACCCTAGAATAATTTTATATCACACTTCCTCTACGTAGCTAATCTACTAGGGTTTCCACAGCCCTAGTCGAGGATATTAGCCGCTCATGTTTGTGCAAGAAACCATGATTATGAATGAAGAACACGTGAAATCAATTGCACAAGAATAAGATGATTAAACTCCAAAGTCTTTAATTGAATAAACCCTAAAATCACAAGAACAATTGTGAAAGTATTGTAATAATATGTAAAAGAATGTAAAAGAAAGTAATGTAATAAAAGATAAACCCTAGAGTATATAGTAATATCCATAGCCAAACCATTTAGGTTAAGGGGACCTTAAGTGCCCTTCCAATTACCATATTAAATCCACTTGGGAGACTTCCATGTTATCCACAAGCATAACCATTTAGCCTTTAGCCTTTCCAAACCATTTAAACCATGCATAAATCCTTTTTCCAGTTTAAAACATGCAAGAGTTCCATTAAAAGAAGTCAATGCAATGAACATATCTTTATAAGAATTTTATCAAACACCTTGGGGACATAATATAACCAAAACCAATTCTAAAGACCAATAAACCATTACCATGCAATCCAATTGTCCAAAACTACCATTAATGTATATAAAAGCATAACTAAAACCATAGGAAACCATAACCAACCATTCAATATCAAAAACCCCAATAACAGTTGAAAACCATAATCATGAAATAGTAAAACCAAGAAATAAATCATATAAACCATGCCTTTAATTAAAATTACAATGAGGGAAGAGAATCATGCCTTATACCAAAGAATTGATGGAAATAAATCACCAAGACAAGCCTCAAAGCAATCCGTAAGATAAAACCCTAGCCTTCTTGCCCTAAAAGCTCTTAAGAGAATTACGGAGTATTTTGGAATAGTTTCTAGGTGTTAATGAATAGAATAATAGGTTAAATAACCTCTTAAGTGTATTATAAGTCCTGGTTCCTAATTAGGGTAAGTAGGGAAATGCTCAAAATACCCTTACTTAAATCCTTTAAAAACCTATCACACAGATACGACTGACTTATACGAGTCGTACCCTCCTATACAATCGGTATCCACCACTCATATCCAAGCCTCAACCCTTAGATCAAATACTATCCAGTATATGACTCATCCAACCAAGTCATAACCATAATATACGATCCGTACCCATAACCCGTATCCCTGGCAGAATGAAATACCTGGAGAATCAAACACTATCCATCATACGAGTCCATGATATGACTTGTACCAAGCCCTACAATTCATATCCCTAAGTCATGACCATTCAGGTTATAAAAACCATACCACCAACTAACACTGGTCAGTATACAGCTGGACCATACCACTCGTACCCCAACATACGGCTCGTACCTATGAGTCGTATTCAGTTTGAAGAATGGATTTTCAAGAAAATTTCTAAGGGTTAAAACCCAGGATGTTTCAAACCCCCACCCTAAGCTAAAAATTATTGCACTGTCTCTAGTTCTTTAAAAATAAAAATAAAGTTAGGATAAATGTCATACCTAGGAGTTCAAGGCACCGATACATCAACATCCGTATGTGGGTCTATAGATTGGGTCCCATTCTCATCAGTTATCATCCTATCAATCGAGACTGAATCAACCGTAGATGGGGGCGTAACATCAACCTCTGCAACATCAACAACTGAAGATCTTAATCCACCAGCTCCCATGGCCATCTTATTGACTCTTATCTCGCAGTCCCGCTCATCATGAATACTCTCAGTGCGGGCCTTCTTCTCAATTGCTCGATCTTATTTCTTCTTTATCTTTTTTTTTCTTTTTTCTTCCTCCGTCTCCTCAATTATTGGCTTTGGGATAGCCCAAATATTCGATACATGGATAGTGGGCATCACTGTCTTAACCACCAATTCTGGAATCACCTGTCTATCATATAGCTCATGCATTATTTTCTTAATCTCTGACATCTCTATCTTCAGGTTTGTAATATTAGGCGTCTATCTATTTCTTAATTATGAGTCATCCTCAACTCAAAACAATCTAATCTAGTCTAGACTCGCTTATCCTGCTGCTCAAGATGGGAGTCAATCCATGGTCGTACACCACCCTCCATGTGACCCACTCTAGCCTCCAATATGGCTAGCATCATCATAACATTCATCCATAGGGCTTGATAAATAAGCATAACATTGGGTGGCATACCTCGAGGTCTTGGCAGCAGGGACTGGACTAGTAGTGGGATACTAGAAGTACCTACTACATCTGTATGCGCATCCTCTATCTATGACTCTACCTTAGAATCCATAGTTGTAGAAGCTGTGACAGTCTGATCATCCTATGGAAATATGCCTACAAATATATATGTTCCCTTCCTCATCGTTCGGGCTAAAGGGTAGGCTATATCTCTAATTAGGACAATGTTAAATATCTATTGGGCCTTAATTATCTCATTAATCCTAGGAGTTCTAGCACTCCCGCAGTCATACAAATATGTGTAATCATGTATGTGTATGCGAATAATACCTTTTGATCCCCTATTGCCCTATCTTATAGTTCTCAAGATAAGAACTCACCAACATCAAACTCATAATCGTCTATGAAATAAGCTATCATGGTTGTTCGAACTGGGATCAATACGCCATCTCATGTAATAGGGCACAGCCTATGCCGAGCTAATGTCCACCATGCTTTTTCCTCAAAGTTGAGGGTACACTTAATCTTGTAGGAGACCACCCTGAGACCTCCCACTACCTAGATATAATTTTCTCTATTTACGGTAATCCATACCATAATCCATCTAAACATCACCATGTTGTCATCCAAACCCAAAAACCTCTTTGTAACTTTTCTTATTTTTGCCATTCGGCAATCCATCTCTTCTGTGTTGACTGAAGACGGGTTCTCTAGTCTATATAAAAATCTCCTAATGGTACGGGGGAGAGATGTTTACCCGAACTCCTCAAATCATTAATGACTCAATCGGATCACCACCCTTCCACAATTGACCTTGTGGATATTGCCTCTGAAGTTATCCTTTGTATGCGGTGTAAAATTCATGGACTAGTACTTCACTATATTTTCCCGGTTCCCATGTCATCCAATCAAACCCATATTGTCTGAAGCACTCCTCAAATCCAGGCAATTCTGACATTTGTGTAGTGGTTATTCTTCTCTCTGGATAAGCATCCTTTTTTATATTGCCACCTAGAAGCCTGAACAACCTACTTTTGAATATATCATGTATTCCAATGTACCCCCATCATTTAATGATAGGCACCGAGATAGTGGTGAGTGCTAGTGGTGGGTCTTATCGGGCTATCGGTGGAACTTCATTCACATTTACCACATCTTCAACATGCTCAGAATTTACCTTTTCTAAACTGGATTCAGCCTCATTATCATTATCAGTTTCATCATCAGGATTATCATCGTTGGAAGGTAGATAAGGTGTGTGAGGGGACGATGTAGTAGGATCTTTCTCTGTGGGACCTTTGAGGGTGAGTCTAAGTCTTGGTGAACTACCTTCTTCCCCTTATCCTTTACAACTGATTTTATTTTTTGTGCAATTTTCTTTTTAGAGATTCAGTCATAAACATCCCCGCTGCTTTCGGATACGGTCTCATTCTCGGACTCATTGAATTTTGCACTAGCCTCTGGTGCTTGATTAGTGACCTTCTTTGCAACTTTCTTGGATGAGAAAGCATTTTTCAAAGGCATAGTTCTTGCAAATACAACATTATTAGTAACTAAATAAGAAAAGAAAACAAAAATTTAAAACTAAAATTCAATGTGCTTGTTCTGACTTGGGTATGAGTGGTGGGTACTGGTCTTACCGACTGGGTACGACTTGTATAACAGAGTCATATCATGTACAGTGCATGACCTTTATTTACTGGTTGGCTTACGAATCTTCCCAACCTATCGTACCATATGGGTACGACTCATTACTAATAATCATAAGTTAATCAAAAATATTTATTCTAACCTAAATCCTCCCAGGTGGGTATGAATAAGTATGTACGAGTCATATGGTCTAGGTACAACTCGTAGCGTTGAGTCATATCCATTCTATAACCTTAAATTTGTTAGACTTCTATGTTGCCAGTGGGTACGAGTCCCATTACAACTCTCACACCGGTGGGTACGAGTCGTAAGAAACATCATAACCACTGCAACAAAGAAGTCCAACTTTAAAGTTTGACTCTAATGTAATTTCCTTAAATACCCACTACAATTCTTAGCTATATCTATCATTTTAACCTACACAAACATATCAAAATTCTTTCCCAGCCCTAGTTCTACCCCAATTTCCAATTTTCAACACAAATAACTAAGTAGGGTACTCACAAACCAACATTTGCATAAACTCTACTCAAACTAAGTTGATAGTAGCAACACTACTTATTTCAACTTGAAAGTAAAGAGAATAAAGTCAAAGAACTTACTTGGTAGTTGTAGAAACTGAGTTCTTGTTTTTGAATCCTATTGCTTCCCGAATTCCAGTTTAAATAACAAAAACTTACAGATTTGAAGTTGTTGGTAGTTAAATCAGGTTGAAACACGTTGATTTTATAGATTGAACCTTGTATTTAGGGTAAGAATTGATGTGGGTACGAGTTGATGAAATTGGGTGCCCAATCGAGTACCTTTTTTCTTTTTTAATTTAAGAATTTAGGATGGGTCAACCCACGATCTAACTGTATAAGCCTGGGTACGAGTTATGTATACGACTCATATCCAGGCTTACGGGTCATTATTTTGACTCGTATAGACCTGGAACTTACCTAGGTTTATAGAGTGGGTACGACTATAGGTGATGAATCATACCTTGAGGGTATGACTCATTCTGAGAATCGTATCCATTCCAGAAACTTTTACCTGAATTTGATTTTCCTCCCAGGTTTATACGACTCCTACTTATGAGTCGTACTCTCTAGATAGCACTCGTAAAGAGTCTGTATGACCAAAAAATTCTTCAACTTTTCTTGATATTTGCTGCAATTGTTAACCCTGCACACTAAATAAACATATTACCCTATAAAATAACTACTAAAACATGGGTTGCCTTCCATGTGGCGCTTGATTTAACACCATGGCATGACATGTCTAAGTTGGGTACTTAGATTTCCCAACTAGCCTGTGGGTTGTCTCCCACGGAGCGCTTGATTTAACATCGTGGCACGACGTAATAGCCTTTGTTACTTAGAATTCATCAAGGTCAATTTCAGCCACCTCATTTACTTGTTCAGAATTTCCCTTTTAGTGTTTTACTCTTTGTCCGTTTACCTTGAACGGGCAATAACCATCCTTCATTAATTCTAAAGCACCATAGGGATAAACTCTTATAACTGCGAATGGACCATGCCACCTCGACCTTAGCTTACCTAGAAACAAATGACTCTTGGAATTATATAGTAGCACCTAGTCACCTTTTTCAAAAACCTTCTTCTCAATCTTGTGGTCGTGGTGCAACTTCATATTTTTCTTGTAAAGTGCTGAAATTTCATATACCAGGATCTGGATTTCATCTAACTCATTCATGTTATTCATCCTCGACTTTGTTGCATCCTTCCACTCTAGATTTAGCCTTTTTTAACACCTATAGTGCTTTATGTTCAAGCTTAATAGGTAAATGGGAAGCTTTGCCATACACAAGCTGATAGGGTAAAGCACCTATGGGGGTTTTGTAAGATGTGTGGTAAGCCCATAATGCATCATCTAACTTTCTTGCCCAATTAGTCCTATTGGCATTCATAGTCTTCGCCAATATGGACTTGATTTCTCTATTAGATACTCCAACCTGTCCACTAGTATGCGGATGATAGGGTGTTGCCACCCTAGTTTCACTCCATATTTTTCAAGAAGACTTTTGAATAAGTAGTTACATAAATATGACCCACCATCACTAATAATAGCACATAGCATACCAAATCGAGAAAAAAAAATTCTTTCTAAAAAATGCAGTGACACTACGAGCTTCATTGTTAAGAAGCGCAATTGTCCACCCATTTCGACACATAGTCTACAGCCATAAGTATGTATTTCAGGACACACAAACTCATGAAAGGTCCTATAAAATCTATGCCCCATACATCAAACACTTTCAATTCTAAAATAATAGTCATAGGTAGTTTATGTCTTCTAGAAATAGTACCTTGTCGCTGACATTGATCACAAGCAGACATGAAATCATGAGAATCTTTGTATATGGTCGGCCAATAGTAGCTACGTTGTAGGATTTTGTGAGTTGTGTGGCCCCTCCATGATAACCCCCAACTGGCGATGAATAAAATGCTTCAAGTATGCTCATCATCTCCACCTCAAGTATGCATCTGCAAATGATTCCATCTTCACAAATTTTAAATAAGTAAGGTTCATCTTAAAAAAATTTCCTTACCTCGTGCATGAACTTCTTCCTTTGCTGATATGAAAGATCTACTGGGACTAGATTACTGGCTAAGTAATTTGCATAGTCTGCAAACCATGAAATTAGATCTTAGGAAGCTGCTAATATTCGTTCGTCTGGAAAACTATCATCAATCTCCAATCCAGTAGCAACCTTCTTTATAGCTTGCTCCACTAGTCTAGACAAGTGATCTGCAACTTGATTTTCCATACCTTTTTTGTCCTTCACCTCAAAGTCAAATTCTTGCAACAACAACACCCACCAAATAAGCTTAGGCTTTGCATTTTTTTTAGCTATTAGGTACCGCAATGTTACATGATCAGTGTGCCCAATCACCTTTGTCCCAATCAAGTAACATCTAAACTTTTTAAAGGCAAAAACCACTACCAGTAACTCTTGTTCCATCATGTTATAGTTCTTTTGAGTAGGATTTAGTGCCTTACTAGCATAGTAGATGGGATGAAGGATCTTTTTTTTCTGTTGACCAAGTACAACCCCTAAGGCCAATTAACTAGCGTCACATATAATCTCAAAATGTGAGGACCAATCAGGAGACACAATGATTGGAGCAGTTAATAATTTCTCTTTTAGTCTTTCAAAAGCCTTTTTACAGGCATCATCAAAATTAAATTTTACCTCCTTCTCAAGAAGCTTGCATAGAGGATTTGCAATCTTCGAGAAGTCCTTGATAAATCACCTATAAAAACCTGCATGTCCTAGAAAACTCTGAATTCCCTTCATAAAAATTGGGTAAGGTAATTTTTCAATCACCTTAATCTTCACTCAATCAAGCTCTATGCCTCTCTTAGAAATCTTGTGCCCAAGCACAATTCCTTCTTTGATTGTAAAATGGCACTTTCCCCAATTAAATACCAAGTTGATACGAGAATGATCATGAACTTAGATATTTTTTGAGTAACTTGAAGACCAACTAAATAATGTACAAGCCCAAGTATGGATGAGGCCCAAATCAATTTTTGAATGCACTCCATGGGGCAGTCTTGAGGCTTTTTTTATGGAAGGGACCTTTTGTCATTTATCACTTATTTTGCATTGTAATATAAATATAACATGGTAGGGTTTATTGTCTTAATTTATGCTTGATATTGAAGAACACTACTCTTGTGAGAGAGAGCTCTCAAAACTGAAATTAGGCATAACATAAGGGTGGATTCTCTTGTGTGTTGTAAAGATTGAGACTTTGGTGCTTTGAGAGGTGGATGACCCTCTTGTGTCATTGTAAGAGTTAGGTGTTTGTTGTATGAAGTGTTAAAGGTCCAAGAGTGGAATATGCTCTTGGATTGTTAAGACTATATCAACACTTGTCTAACTATCTATCTTTGTTTCTTGTCCTAATCTTGTAGCTTGTGTTGTTGTTGTTGTTCAAGCTGTTTGGTTATTGTTATTGTAACATTGTTGTTCTTCATTTTTATTATCATAATATAGTTTGGTTTTCTACTGGAAAATAGGTGTTAAACACCTCATTACATGATCTTCTTATTGTGTTCTTGAATCCAAGAGAGGTCACCAAAAAAGGGTCCATAGTTCTTGAACTAATGATATGATTTTGGTGTTTGTGTTGTTGTGTTCTTGGGGAGTTTTGTATCATTTGATATCATAGAAAGGCTGGTTTTGTTCCTACATTACCATTCTTGGGTTCTCTTGGATGAAAATTCAAAAAAAAAAAAAAGCTAAAAACTGAAAAAAAAATCCAGAAAAGTGCAAATCTGTCCATTTTGTGTTCTTGGCCAAAAATTGTGTTGTAGTTATCTTGGCCAAGATTTTTTTGTTGTGTGTCTAGAATTTGTAGTATTTTGTTTGTTTAGAGTGTTTCTAGTGTTGGTTTCTTTCTCATCAACACTAAAAAGTGTCCAAATCTAAGATTGAACTTGAACTTGTTGAAGTTGTTGATGTGAACAAGGTGTGGCCAAGTTGGATGTTGTTGTTACCTAAACCTTGGCCGATTTGATGGTCTTGTTATAGTGGAATTGGAAACTGAAATTGTTGTTGTTCTTGGAGTTGTTGTTGTGTTCTTAAGGTTCTTCACCCTTTCATCATCTTGTTAATCCTTAAAGTGCAAACTAGATCTAAAAAGGTGAAAGACAAACTTGTAGTAGTTGTTAGTGAAAGACTTATCCCTATCACTTCAAAGAATTTTCATATACTTTTCCTTGATTTAAGGACCTTGTTTCAAGGTGAAAGTTCAAAGAAGTCAAGTTTTGTTTTTGAAATTTTAACAAAAAGGCTCCAAGACTATTTTTCCCTCCATTAACCAAATTCACCAATTCCAAATTGTATATTGATCTAGACTTGAAATTGGGAAATAAAATTTTGATAAAACTCGAGGCCAATAGTGGACTTCCTCGTCACTAAAGTACTGTTCGTGCAACATTTTTGAGTTCAAATTTTAGATTTTTCTTAGTTTCCTATTATTGTTTTATAGTTTCATTTGTTGACTCGACACTAATTGACAACCTAGTAATATCCTACTAGTTTGTAAGTTAGTTTTGTAACCATTATTCATGTTTACTATCCTTCGTGTGTTCTTTTGTTATTGTTTCCTTGAGTCGTTGTAGAGTCTTGGTTCACCTCTCAAGTACGGGACTCCATCAAGCTTGCACACTTGTAAGGTACATTTGCAAATAAAACTACCACACATGGAACCTGAAACTTCCAATACACAAATCGTGGATCATAATGTCATGAATTCCCTTGTAGCTAGTCTTGAGTTCTTCTCTCGGTACATGGCTATAGTGAATGCTATAGTTGAGAAGTTGGGAGTGGAAGTGGCCTCTATAAGTGGTTGAATGGAAATGGTAGAAATTCAATGGAGTTCTCGTCCATCAACTCCCAAAAACACATACCCACCCATTACCCCCGAAGCCACACACCAAAAAATGTACCTGCCAAATGCCATACCTCAAGCACACTATTATTCACAAGGCCGAGGCCTTGAAGTACCTAGCTATTCTAAACATCACCAAGCCCCACATGACGGATTTGGAACACAAATTCCACCCTTAAATCGGACTCCTCCAAACCAAAATCAGCCAATCCAAAGACCTCCACCACTAAATGCCAATCCCCCATACCAAATTCTAAATATCCAAAACCCGTCAATGCAAGAAGAGGGATTTGTGAGGGAGAACCAAAGGGGAGGATATGGAATTTATGATGATCCTTATTTGATAAAATATAGGATGAGAGGTAGAAAGGTAGAACCTAGGTATAACCGAGGGGTTGAAGGTAGGGGCGGCCAAGGTATTCGGGAAAGGGATGTTGGCCTCAACACCATAAAAATGGGGCTTCCGATATTTAAGGGATAAAGTGATACCGAAGAGTTTCTTGCATGGTAATCTGCATGCAAGAGAGTCTTTCAAGTGAATGATCTCACAGAGAAGAAGAAGACTTTCTACGCCATTGCTCATTTTGAGGGATATGCTACCATGTGGTGGAGTATGTCAAACATTTGGCAATGTATTGATTGCGGGACAACCCCCCTCCTTGGTTTCAATTAAGGTATATTATGAGGAAAAGGTACCTTCCCAAAAGCTATCAACATGAAATCCTTGAAAAATTGTACAACTTGAAGCAAGGAAACAAAAACGTGGCAGCCTACTATGACGAATTTCAACAACTCATCTTAAAACTTGATCATAGAGAAGAGAAAATGAGCAATGACATCATCCGGTTCAAGGTTGGGTTAAACAAGGACATCTCCACTTGCATGAAGCTTCACAAATTCAACACCATAGAGGGCATCTTCCAAGCAGCTTTAGAGGTAGAGAGGGATCTCAAAGAGAACTCTTTAGTGGCTGCCCAACCCAAAATCCCCAAGGTATGAAGCTAAATTGAATTCTACTTCCAATCCTACGGAGTTTCAATGTTTCAAGTGTCAAGGGTGGGGGCACAAGGCTAGTGAGTGTCCAAATCAGAGGAATGTGATCCTAAGGGAGGGGAAGTTATACTACCTAGGAGAGAAAGTGGTAATTGAATCGGCTAAGTTTGATGGCAAGCCTCAAGATGGAGAGAAATAAGAGGTTGGTATTTAAGTTGAGGAGGAAGTAGAAGAGGCGTAGCCGTGTGAGGGGCCATGTGAAATACCTCTCTAAAGAGGTGAGGTCGTGAATTTGTGGACAAACTCCTCTCAATATAGAGAGGATGATACGGGAATGATCATGACCTTAGATATTTTTTTAGCAACTTGAAGACCAACTAAAGAATTCACAAGACCAAGTGAGGATAAGGCCCAAATCATTTTTTTGAATGCACTCCATGGGGCGGCCTTGAGGCCTTTTTGATGGAAGGGCCCTTTTTTCATTTATCTATTATTTTGCATTGTAATATAAATATAAAATGGTAGGTTTTATTTTCTTAGTTTATGCTTGATATTGAACAACACTACTCTTGTGAGAGAGAGCTCTCAAAACTGAAATTAGGACGTAGCATAAGGGTGGATTCTCTTGTGTGTTGAAAAGCTTGAGACTTTGGTGCTTTGAGAGGTGGATGCCCCTCTTGTGTCATTGTATGAGTTAGGTGTTTTTTGTATTAAGTGTTAAAGTTCCAAGAGTGGAATATGCTCTTGGGTTGTTAACATCAACACTTGTCTAACTATCTATCTTTGTTTCTTGTCCTAATCTTGTAGCTTGTGTTGTTGTTGTTCAAGCCGTTTGGTTATTGTTGTTGTAACATTGTTGTTCTTAATTTTTATTGTCATAATATTGTTTGGTTTGCTTCTGTAAAATAGTTGTTAAACACCTCATTACATGGTCTTCTTATTGTGCTCTTGAATCCGAGAGAGGTCACCAAAAAAGGGTCCATAGTTCTTGAACTAGTGGACTGATTTTGGTGTTTGTGTTGTTGTGTTCTTGGGGATTTTTGTATCACAAGTTTTATTCCTCACACTTTTGTAGAGTATTTTCCAAGTGCTTTAGGAAATCTTCTAAAGAATCACCAACAACTGAAAAATCATCCATACAAACTTCAATGGTGTCTTCGACCATATTAGAGAAAATAGATATCATACATATCTGAAATGTGGTTGGGGCGTTGCATATCCCGAATGGAATTCGATTGGATACAAAGGTCCCATAAATATATGTAAAAGTAGTCTTTACTTGGTCCTCAGGTGCAATAGTGATCTGATTGTAGCCTGAGTACCCATCAAGAAAATAATACCATCCTCTGCTTACTAACCTATCTAACATTTGATCCATGAAAAGCATAGGAAAATGGTCCTTCTAAGTCCATGCATTCAATTTTCTGTAATCCATGCACACTCTCCATCCAGTGACTGGTCTTATAGGCACTAGCTCATTCTTCTCGTTAGGCACCACAGTAATTTTGCCTTTCTTAAAAATACATTGTACCGGACTAACCCACTTGCTATTAGCAATGGGGTATATACACCAACATCCAA
The DNA here is from genome assembly GCF_002878395.1 of Capsicum annuum. Classification (NCBI taxonomy): domain Eukaryota; kingdom Viridiplantae; phylum Streptophyta; class Magnoliopsida; order Solanales; family Solanaceae; genus Capsicum; species Capsicum annuum. The sequence goes on along the minus strand of NC_061121.1, from coordinate 99,546,314 downwards.
ACACTTGATTATTTATTTCTTCACCACCTCCTGCATATGAGGATTTATTCTATGTTGATGTTTAATAGATGGAACATAATCCGGTTCAAGTTGTATTTTGTGAGCACACAAACCAAGCAAAATACCCGTAATATCTGCAATGGACCATCTAATGTCCCTCTTGAATATCTGCAATACTGATAATAATGCTTCAACTTCTTTCACAGATCAGCTGTAATAATAACCAAAAAAGTGTTGTTGTCCCCTAAAAATACATATCGTAAATGAGATGGGAGGGCCTTTAACTCTAACACCGGTGGTTCCTCAATGGATGGGCGAGCAAGTGGAGTAGTTCTATTTTTCAAGTCTAAATCCATCTTCTTTGGCACAAGTTTATAACCATTCCCATGCAGTGCACTTACTAGCTCCTCATACTCCTCGATACCATCAGAGTCTAAATTCATGATCACAGCATCCAGGGCTTCGACACCTAGTCTCTTTTCAATAAGAACAATCGTATTAGAACCATTATCCCATAGAGTAATTGCACCAACATCATGGAATAAATCTGTATCCTCATCATATACATCAATCACTGATACCACTCTTAATTTGTAAGGCTGCTTCATAGATTTACATACATTGAATGTCACTTATTCATCATTGAGTCACAACATCAAATGTTCATTCTCCAGCTCAATCAGTATCCTACCTATAGCCAAAAATGGTCTTCCTAAAACAATTGGGACCTAAAAGTTCACTTCATAATTTAATATAACAAAATCAGCGGAAAATATAAAAGAAAACACTTTTACCAAAATATCATAAAGGATACCAACAAGCTTCTTTATAGTTCTATCAACCATCACTAGTCTCATGGTAGTTGGTTTAGGAGCTCCCAACCCTAACTTCTTGAATGCAAAAAAGGAAATAAGGTTGATGCTAACCCCCAAGTCACATAATGCTCGAGTGAAGTTGAAAGACCCAATAGTGCGAGGTATTGTGAAAGCACCAAGATCCTCCTTCTTTTGTACCAAAGATCTAGTAACTACAACACTATAATGATGAATATTATCAACTGACTCATAATCGACTGACCTTTTCTTGGTGATCAAATCCTTTAAGAATTTTGCATATCCTGATATCTACTCCAATGTCTCTACAAGCGGTATATTGACAGTTAATTCTTTTAACATAAATAAAAAATTTTGATACTTACCATCTTTTTGTTTCTTTTTTATTCTTTGTGGATAAGGCGAAAGGGGTCTTGGAATAGGCTTCAATATAGACTCTGTATCCTTCTCTTCTCCTCTATTTTTCTTGTTGCTACTCCCAACATAAACTGGCTCATCCTCACTTTTATGCTCATCAAATATAGGTACAAGTAGGTCTATAGTAATCTTACCACTCTGAGTGGTAATGGCATGGCATTAACTATCGTTTCTAGGATTTACTACTGTGTTTCTCGAAAGAGTGCTAAGTTGCTTCTGATTCACTGTGGCTGACATCTGACCAAATTGTTTCTCCAATTGCTTGATAATTGTAGCATGTGACTCAACTTTTTGGTTCAATCCCGATAGATCAGCTTTGATATCCTTTAAGCAGTTCTCTTGACTTTCTTGTCTTTTGACCAGCTTAGACAAAAAGGCCTCCATTCTGAACTCTGTATCTCGACTACCTAGTGGAATATACTTGTCACTCTTCTCCTTATAGTTACTTTTATTCCATCAATCACCCTCTTTGTCTATATTCCTATCTCTGTATCAGTCATTATAATAATTTCAACCTTGATTCCCTTGCCCTTGGGATTAGAAACTGCCAATCTATGATTAAGATACTTTTTCTCTTCCTTAGATTCAATCTCGAATGGTTTGGAAGTAGACCCCTGTGCCACAATTGCATTCATCTTCTCAGCACTCATTGACACAAATTATTTCGTAAGTAACCCAATATCTATACGAAGTTGTACAACCTCTTATGCTACCATGTCATTCGCTGCTACATAAGTATTTATTTCTCTAATAGCATATGTACCACCACAATATTCTGAATCTCGAGTATGCCATCCTCAGTTGGTCACTACGATATCATCTTGCATTTTCTGTGCAACATCCCAGTGAAGACGCATAAATGCTCTTCCTGAAAAAGTATCTATCATAGCTCTTGAACTATCATTCAATGATCTATTGAAGATCTCAAACAAGTTAGATCCTCTGCTTCTGTTATTTGGTACCATGCTCAGTTTCTTCTTGAATCGAAACCATGTCTCTTACATAGACTCTTCAGGTAGTTGTCTAAAATTATAAATTTCATCCTTCAACTATAGCATCCATGCAGGAGGGAATAATCTGCTTAGAAACTATCTTCAACTCATGCCAAGTAGTGATAGATCCTCTTGGAAGTTCCCCTAACCATAGTGATGCTTCACTTGTCAAAGATAATGTGAACAACCTCAATCTCAATGCTTCTTGATTAACCCCTGGAAAATTATAAATTGTGTTGATCCTAAGAAAATTTGTAAGGTGCATGTTTGCGTCATCCTTAGCTGCACCCAAAAATGCACCCTTCAGATTCAACAATTAGATCATAGCACTAATGATATCAAACTTCACATTAGAGGTTAAAGCAGGAGGAACAATGGCTCCAGACTCTATAGGCTCAACATAATCCAAATCTTCATCATCTTCCTCATATGGGTAGAAGTGTTGATATGTTGGAATAAATGGAGCTCTACCTCTCTGAGTTTGGTGATTAGTAACCTATCTCGACCTTACTAGTTTACCTTACTGAGTTACCTCTACCTCTGCAGCAAGTCTGACCTCTTCGGCTTCTCTAAGTTCTCTCTTCAACAGTTGTTGTGTCTAAAAGTTTGCAATATTCTGTGGATCTAAAGGAACACACAGGAGTACCACAATTAAAACCACTGGTAGGGGATCTTGAACGCCTTCACGAACTTCTCCTAACATTCTTTTTGGCATTTGAAGGATTCTCTCTGGTTCTAGATCAAAAGAAAGTAAGGGATTGCCTCTACACCTAGTACTTGGCATACACTAGTGTATTCCAAATCAAAAATAAAAACTCAAAACCCGCGAACTTCACCAATTCAATTCACTACTCAAACTATCTTTCCTGGAATTGGCACCAAAATTTGATGTCGGCCAAAACTATACTACAATTAGAAGTATAATATAGTCGATTGCAAATATAATAACCCAAATAGGTTGGGGTAGATCCCACAGGGAAAATGTGAACAGTTACTTGTCTTGATAAAATCCACGAGCAGTACAAGAAAGTAATTGGGGGGATTTGTAGTATCAATTATAAGTAGTAACCAAATCTTGAGTGCTTTTGAGTTGTCATTAATAAGAGACAAACACTAGGTTTGTGTTCCCCCTGGCTTCTCAACTCCATTATTTTGTTGTTCTGCATGTAAACTCTACATGATAGGTATTATCAACTGTCAGGTAAGCTGGAAGATAAATTTTACCTTTTACCGGGTAAGTCTCAGGGTGTCGCCTTGTTGCCCCTTGCTACAACCTCAATCCACTATCATTGGGTAGGATCAAGTGATTAGATAAGATTGTAGGAACTAAAAGGTAGAGGTGAATTCCAAATTACTGTCCTAATCTTCTTTTCCCAATTACAAGCTCCCTTGTGGGGATAGATGCGAATACAAGCTATCCCAAGTTACTGAAGATACTTGAGATTAATTATCATGAAGAAGATTAAGATACATGTAGAAACACTAGAACAGTTAAATCTCACACTTCCTCTACGTAGCTAATTCGCTAGGGTTCCCACAACCCTATTCGAGGAAATTAGCCGCTCATGTTTATGCAAGAAACCATGATTATCAATGAAAAACACATGAAATCAATTGCATAAGAATAAGATGATTAAACTCTAAAGTCCTTAATTGAATAAACCCTAAAATCTCAAGAACAATTGTGAATATATTGTAATAATATGTAAAAAAATGTAAAAGAATATAACATAATAAAAGATAAACCCTACGGTATTTATAGTATCTCAAAATAACCTTAAAATCCTAATAAAAATGGGAAAAGTAAAGTTAAATCGGCAATCGGTATGACTCGATCTTCACTCGTATCGGTATCATATGAGTCAAACCCTGCCTTGTCATATCCATTTCAGTGTCTGATCTTCCCACGGCTTCAACTTTCTATTCAGCATACGACTTCTTCTTATGAGTCGTACTTAAGGGTAGGACTCATTTCCTTCATCTGTATCCACCTGGGACTTTTGTCTTTCTAAGTCTTGAACACTGTTTGTATACGACATCCCTATATGAGTCGTACTCAGACTTCCAACTCCTATACTTCTGACACTTCAATCTTTGAAGAGTAGGTTAGATTTTGTTATGTTTATGACTTCTCTGTACGTATCATATCCTCATTGTACGGATCATATACATGAGTCGTATATTTTCTTTAATTGGTCTTTTTTTGGGTCTTTGATTCTGGAATACTTACGATTGGTTGACACAACTCATACACTCATCTTACGACACATATACATGCGGCGAATCTTAACCTTACTTGGTATTTTGTTTTGGTGTTTGCTTCTGTTATGGATACGATTCCTCCTACGAGTCGTATGTTGAGTATACAACTAGTGAGCTAATTCATATCTTGATCAATTTTGGTTTTTTTAGATCTTTTCCTTCTCTTTTCATTCAAACACTGTTGTAGACCTATTTTACCTGTAACATACACCAAAGTGCATCATATCTAACAAAACACCCTAAGTTCATGCAGAAATTCATGGTTTTAAGCATTGAAAGTGACGTGTTTCCATGACACATCAAAGAGTCACCTCTTAAAAAATTAAGGTGCGCTAGGGAACCATTCTAAACTAATTGTGAATCATTTATTTATTATCCTATGCCTCCAGAAATTCGAATAGTGGTTCAAGTTACCTCGTAAGAAAGGTGTTAGGCACCTTTTGAGGTCCAAAAATATGAATCGCAGTCGAATTCATATGTTATGTGGGGATTCCATGTGATAAGCATAGATCGATAAATTTTTAGTAACTTAATATTAACTAAGTTATTAAACATGAAAATAATAAATAAAATAAATATGCAACTTAATTATTTTCTAATTATTACATAAATATGAATTAGACAAGCGAGAAGGAAGAAGTGTGACACAACTTATAACGAAAAGATTTTCTTAAATAATATATTTAAACTATCCCAAATAATTAAAATATTTAAAGTGAAGCAAATGAAGACTGATTCGAAAGATTTGGACAAGGGATTAATTTTATCCTATTAGAATCAGTGTTCAGCTTATTTATGATGACAATGTCCTATATCTATTGGATTTTGCTCGGGCCTACTTCCATCATCTATTTCCCACCTAGTTTTGTTATTAGGTTATTAAGCCTAGGACCATGCCAAAGAAAATGATAAAACTAATGGTCCCTAAGATGGCTACCCGTTCCAACTTAATGTTCAAGAGGCATTGGATGATTTATTTTGGATAAGGGTCTAGACATAAAAAAAAAACTTAGGCTGCCTAATTACACTAGGAATTAGCGTCAAACAAAACAACAAGACTTAACAAATAGCACATCATGATTTCATGAAATCCTCTTGGTTAATTAGAGTTGATTAAGTGATCAACACCCTTAAAATTAATTATTTATTTTTTATATAACTTACACCTATAGGTATAGTATTTAGATGACACACAATTGATTAATATGCTAAAAATCAATTAAATAAGTCTTTTAGACCGGATATCTAGGCGAATGATTGATTAAAGTTCTAGAAACTAAATTGAATATGCTAAAAATTAATTTAAAGTATGCAGAAAATTATTTAAAATGTGCAAAAAATTTGCTAAAGTCCAGAAAATTGATTAAACTATTCATAAAGTTAATTAACCTGTGCAGAAAATAATTTAAACTATGTAGAACTTATGTAAACTATGCAAAAAAAAATTAATGAAATTATACAGAAAATTAATAAACTATGCAGAAAAATAATTTGAGGTGCTTGGAGGTTAGATGTGTACCTATGGCATACATTAGATCGATCCAGGATATGTACGATGGAGAGAAGACTCATGTGAGAAGGGTGGGAGCAGATTTAGAAAACTTTTCTATTTGGACTGGCTGTACCAGGGATCGACTCTTAGTCCATTTTTATTTTTTTTAGTTATGGATATTTTAACTCAGCATATTCAAGGAGAGGTGTCGTGGTGTATGTTATTTGTTGATGATTTAGTGCTTATTGAAAAGACTCGACGAGGAGTTATTGATAAGTTGGAGGTTTGAAGATGGACCCTAGAATCTAAAGGGCTTAGGTTGAGCAGGACCAAGACGGAGTACTTGGAGTGTAAGTTTAGTGATTTAACATATGAGGCTAACATGGTAATAAAACTAGGTTCTCAGGCATTCGATAGAGAGATAGTTTATAAAATTAGAGAGATTGATGAAGATGTCATGCATCATATCAGTGCAGGATGGTTGAAATGTAGGGTCGCTTTGGGATTTTTGTGTGATAAGAAGGTGACTCCTAAGCTTAAAGATAAGTTCTACAGAGTGACATTTCGATCGGCTATGTTGTATGGAGTAGAGTTTTAGCCAATTAAGAACTCTCACATCCAAAAGTTGAAGGTCACAAAGATGAGAATGTTGAGATTAATGTACGAACTTACTAGGAGGGACAAAGTTAGAAATAAAATTATTCAAGATAAGATAAGTGTGGCTTTGGTGGAAGACAAGATGTGGGAAGTGAGGTTAAGATGGTTTGGGGATGTAATGAGGCAGTGCACGGATGCCCCAGTATGGAGATGTGAGAGACTTTCTATGGATGGTTTCAAATGGGGTAAAGGTAGGCCGAAGAAATGTTGGAGGAAAGTGATTAGGCAAGACATGGAGCAGTTACAGCTTATAGAGAACCTAACCCTTGATAAGGTGTGGTGGATGCGGATTATAATAGAGAGTTAGTGTCTTGGCGTGCGTCCTTACTAGTAGGGATAAGTACTTTGTTCGTCAATTTACCTGTAGTCATAGTTTTGTGAATGTGTCTTGTAGTTTCTTATTCGTGGTGTTTTGAAAATATTTGTGATTTGAATAGGTAGTTCATATTATTACTCTACGGGTTTATTGTTTCTTATATTATCTAGAGGTGTGTTACAATATTTTGTTGTTTGTTTTTCTGTTCTTAGGTTGATATACTGTTATGTGTCATGAGCAGAGGTTCTATTAGAAACAACCTCTCTATTTCATCTGAGATAGTAGTATGGACTGCATACACTTTACCCTTGTCAGGCCCTATTTTATGATAATACGTTGGGTATGTTATTGTTGTTATGCAGAAAACTATGCTAAAACATTGATTTAAATGCTGAAAAATAAATCAAAGTCCTAAAAATTTGATTTAACTGTTGTAAAATAGATTAAGGGTCTAGAAATTTAATTTAAATGTTGAAAATAAATTGAAGTACTGAGAATTAGTTTAGGTGTGCTGGAAAATAATTTTAAAAACTGAAAAGATAATAAAACATGTGGAAAATCAAATAAACATGCTAAGAAAATAAATGCTAAAAATTAATTATAACATGCCCAAAAATTGATTAAACGTTCTAAAATGATTAAATATGTTATAAATTAAATTGATATGTTCAAAATTAGTTAAGATCTTGAAAGTTAATTAAAATCCTAAAACATGATTTCTAGGTGACAATTAATCAACACATTAAAATTTTAATTAGTAATCCTAGAACAAATTGCCTAGGTGATAAAGTAATTGCATTATTAGACATCTAAGTCACATAACCCCACCCCCCATAAGCAGTTGCTATAATTTCATTACATATCGGCGTTTATATAATAATAATTGCAGACAAAAAGTAAATAGAAAATGAAAATCTAGACTAAAAAATGAAACGAGCTAGGCATCTCTCTTTAAACTCTGGGCAACTCTTCAAATACCAAATATCTTCTAACAGAACCTGTTAGGCAAAAAAAAATCAAATTCAAATTCTCCAAAATATGAAACAACCATAAAGAGATAGACAAACATGAAGGATACAAGACATCATTTCGACACTTAATTGTGCAAACAAGTTCTCTAAGTTACAAGAAAACTACCAAATAAAAATTGAAAATTGCATTGATAGGAACTCACTACTTAACAATAAAAGTAAAAAAGAAAAACAAAACCTTCTAATCAACATGCAACATAAAGCAAGAAGAGACCGAGAATTCAAACTTCCACTGCTCAAATAGAATGAGAACTCAAGTAATTGTGTGCGGCAAGTCAAAGCAAAAAGTAAAAATATATTTTAGTATGAGAGAGAGTAGGAGTCGAAAAGTATTTTTTATAAATGAAAAAGAGGTTGTTTATATAGGCAAAGATTTTGTGAACAATCACCAAAAATAAAAAGTAAGAAGAATATTTTGAAAATCAATTAAAGATATTTATTTTTCTTAAAACCAAAAGACTAAATAAATTAGTTGTAAATAGAATCTTCATTTTCCATAAATAAGCAAGTAATATATTTAAATTAAAGAGGGGTATAACATTAACCAAAACGGCCAAATCACAATATATCATAATTAGACAAGTAAAAAATCTATCCAAACCAAATAAGAATAATAGAATAAGTAAGGAAATCATAGAACCATGGGATTTATTAAAAATAAACAAGAATAAATCTGTCACATAATTTCATATAAGTCATACATTAGTCAGCCAACTAACATTCTCAATTAGGTATAAATAAATTAATATTTTACCATAAATGACTTTGTATTATAGTTGCCCAAAAAAAAAAAAAAGAGGTCAATTAGCACTTAGAGTCGATCATAGCTTATCAAAAATAAGTTATGACCAAACATCAACTTATTATAACCAAAGTTGGTTATTAATCACATAAGAAATGAAGACGTAAATTACAATCTCTATGATTCTAATTCATCTAGAATTAAAGTGACAAGCGTATCAATATGTATTCAAAACCAACAACTAATTCAAATGTATCAACGATCAAACACAATTTTCATGACAATATACATATGCAAAGAAGAGAGAAACAATTAATTGAAAAGGGGAATCAACACTCAATAATCACAAATTTTGTATGCATGAAATTTAAGAATAAAATCACAAAATTGAGACGGAGATAGAACTAATCACTATGGAATTATACCATAAACGAATTCATAAGAATCCATCTTAAACTCGAAATCTTAAAGCTTTTAAGGGGAAAAGATGAATGGTGATTGTGCACCACTTCGGTAATATCACAAAACCCATATCATAAGAAACTATTTATTGCCATGCCCCTTTTGACACTTACCGGACCATTCTCAAGTTTTTCTGAGCAATAATGGCAAATGGGGAAAGAGAATTAAGAGTAGAAAGAGAGATGTAGGTGGCTGACTCGATAGGTTCCAATGGGAGGCCGCGATGATTAGTGTTGGATTCCAGTGGGATTTGCTAGAATTGGAGCAATAATGGGGGAAGAAGATTAGGAGCGAGAAGTGAGGGACGATGGTGGCTAGATGTTGTTCCTGGTTCATGGAGGTGGTAGGGAGGGATATCGACGTTGTGTGGCTAAGACCAGGGTTGGTGGGTTTCTCTGATTGGACAAATAGAAATAAATCATTGGTTGTCACCAATCAAAGAGGAGAAAGAGAAGCGATGCTAACAGAGAAAAAAGGGTATATGGGCGGTATTTGGTGGTTCTCCAATTGGAATATGGTGGAGATAAAGGTGGTATTGTAGGAATCGTTGCATTAGCGCCTGTTTGAATGGTGGTTTCCTATGGTATGGTACGGTATGGTATGGTTACAAAGGGAACCATGTTTGTTTTGATTATATTCTGAAAGACATGGTATGGTATTTTTGTTGGCTTCATAGTAGATAAAAGAAGTGTGAATGGAAAAATGGAGAATAAAATGGTGGAGGGGAAGGAGACACTAAAATGGAAAGTGTATTCCCAAGTTAGAAAGTTTACTCTTTCTCCCACATTGGTGGAAGAAGAGAACTTGAAAGTGTTTATAATCAAGAACACTTACTCCACATGGCAATTGAAGCAAGAAATAATAGATGCCTCACGTCGTCGCCGTCGTCGCTCGCTCGGCTCAGCTTTGGCTTCGGATTTGGATTTAGCAAATAATCGATCGATAAGATCTATCTTTTTGGATAAACTTTATTTGAATTCCGAAGAATACCAAGGAAAAAAACCTCTGCAGTTTTGGACCTCCATTTATATATACATGCAGTAATAGTTGCACTGTTTCAAGTGAACTGATGCATTGTTTCCAAACTATTACTTCAGAAATGATACATTATTCTGAACTGAGGATACAGAAGGTTGCAATGGTTCGAAGTGATACTTCAGAATGATGTAATCCTTCAATGAAGTGACACACTGATTCATGAAATGAGATGACTATTCAGGAAAAGATGCAATCTTTGATGAATAGACATGAACTTACAGCAAAGGTGTAACCTTTGGAATGAACTATTGCCTCTTTTCAGAAGAGGCATGTTGTGGCTATATAGACCTGGTTTCTTCCACAGGTTTAGTACGAAAATTTTTAGATTAAAAACTCTCTTCTTGTCTCAAAAATACTCTGTGTGATCACTCAAAACGTTCTGTGAGTTCGAAGATATTCCAACCATTTGAGGTACCGCTACTGTTGGTTTATTAGCCATTTTATCCTGGAAGGAAAAACTCCACAACCTCGGGTACAGTGAGGGAGATTATTTTCTTAAGGAAAATCCATGAATTCAGACGACTTGGCTATTTTCTGTTTCATCTTAATTTCTACAAAATAAAATACACCTCTTGGAAAGGTCATTTTGATTTTGTGTTGAGGGTATTTGATATACTTCATTGTGTTCTTGTTTATACTTGAACTCAAGTTGAAGTTGGTGTTGTTATATACAGATTCTGTGTACCCGAAGTACAAATGAAATAACAATTGTATCTTTTCATGATTTGGTAACCATGAAATCAGTTAATTACAGAACCACCAATTTGGTGGGTTTTTTTTCAATTATGCCCTTATATGATATTAGTTAATCCTATTTTACCCTTTAACTTATATTACTTCCAACCCTAATTTATTTTTATTTTTACACTTTTCTATTCATGCTCTCTGTTGTTGTGTTGTTCTCCTCTGTTCAAGTTTTTTGTTGCTGCGTAGTTCTCCTCTCTTTCTTCTTCGTTCTTTCTATGCTCGTTCTCTCAAGTATGTTTTTTTTTTAAATTAACTAATCATGGGATAGAGAAAGCGGCTTGGTGTTGATGTCAATTGCTAACTTAGGAAAGAGAGATTAAGCTTGGGTGGAGTAGCAAATTCTTAGTTTCACTGGATGTAGACTAGTTGGTGGTGTGAGAAAAGCTAGCTTAGGCTAACATTTGCTTATATGATAGGTTGTAACTTCATGGCTTCAGCATAGCATACTTAGAAAGATAGAATAATTAGTTATTTTTTGACCAAAAGATTGAACACTTAGTTATATGCACTCAAATATCAAACCATACAGGGACTGTTAAGTTCCGACAATATAGTCTTAACATAATGGAAAAAGGTTCAAAAAAAGGTGGTAGTTGAAAGTAATTCTAAAAAAATGGTGGTAGTTGAAAGTAATTCTAAAAAAATGGTGGTAGTTGAAAGTTGAAGGATGATGCAGCATCAATTTGGATGTTAGAACAACTCCTTTCATTCTCGAAGTTTCTGTCCTTTTGTGTTTGAAGATATTAATAGGTGTAAAGCTGAAAAGTCATTTGATCAGCTGCATTTTCTGGAATCCGCACTTCTCTTTGAGGTTTCTAGTTGAGGACTGATCAAAGGGTCCCTAAAATATCTCAGGAACATGCTATAACATGATATGTACCTACAAAGGCACTCTTTGTTTTCATGATAGTAGTAAAAGGTGCGTTTGTTGGTGTTACAAGAGATTTCTAATTCCAATATCTTTCAGTTCGAAGGTTATAGCGTCTCTTAGTAATTCCATTCATGGAATGATTGTATAAAGTTTAATGCTCAAAATAAGCTATTAAATATGCATCAAGGTAGGTTGTATCTTAATCTATGAGGATTGTTAGTAAGACTTAAATGATAGATACCTAGAAGTTTTGCCAGGTATTTGCAAACGCAAGAAGAAGAAAATAAGACAACAAAGAAAATATTAAAGAATATCTAAAAAGGAGTAATATTTAGACTGCAATAACCCCTACTTATCCAAGTAAAAGAAAACTAGTCTATCTTCTACCACCTACTACAGGGATTCTATGATATCTATCGATTAAACAATATCCTATACAAAATTTTCCTTACACCAAAAGTGAAATGAAAAAACATTTCATCTTAATCTTTTGAAAAGAATTGTTATGCCATTGAAACACCAACTGTTTCTTTCTTGAAATGGTTCATCATATGAATCCTGGAAAGATCTTCCACCTCTTTTTTTGTCCATTCAGTCTACCAGAAAAATTCCAACAAGCAAGCAGCTCCCTTTTGGTCCTAGGCATGGTCTACGATAGTCCATTCAACTCAAAAGATTTTGATTTGCTGAAGGAATCTAGCAACCATACAGCTTATAAATATGTGACCACTACTGTCAGCCTCCTTTTCTCATAGATAGCTCTTTTAACACAATTGTATCCCCCATCTCTTTAAATTATCTTCTTTTAGGTGAGTATCTTTGATAACTAACCATACACAAAAAAGAAACACAGAATATGTTTTAGTAAGTTTTATTGACTATGGATATATTTTTGTAAGTTTTATTGACAATGAACTAGTGAAAATTCTAGTTCCACCACTGGGAACCACATCATGTTCTGTAAACCTACTGTACTTAAAGACATCGGGATAAATTAGAATTAGAGTAGAAAGAAAATCGCATCATAGAAGGGGGAGATAATCAAGAAGAAACACAAAATATATTTTTGTAAGTTTTATTAACAATGGATATATTTTTGTATGTATGTAGTTTAATTGGTTGATACATCTTTCTTAATTTTATTATAGATGGCTGGTCAGAATAATCAAGATAGTAGTGACATATTGAGACAAGTGAACTCATTAGCTTCATATGCTACTATTCAAGTAGTTATTTGATTTTGGACTTATGTTTATGAAATTGAAAATGATCGACATACTATAACACATGATATACGGCTTGGAAGAGAAAAAGTTAGAGATAAATTATTAAGTCATCTATTTTCGATTAAACATTGCGGAAGTATATTAAGAATGACCCCTTTAGCTTTTACTAGTATGTGTGATATTTTAGTTAGAGGTTGAGGCCTTAGACCAACACTTGAAGTCTTAGTTGAAGAACAAGTTGCAAAAGCACTTTACTTGTTATCACATAATGTGAGAAATCGTGGGCTATCTTTCATCTTTCGACAATCGAAAGATTCGGTCAGTCATCATTTTCATATTGTCCTATGAGCTATCTTGAGGTTATATGAAAAATTTATTAAACAACCTGATAGCTCCCATGTTCCTTCTGAAATCGCCACCAATCAAAGATTCTACTCATAATTTAAGGTAAACACAATTTAACATTATTTAAATTTAATCTAATATTGAGAATATTTATATTATTAATTACTATTATAACATCAAGATTGTATTGGTGCAATTGATGGAACACATATACGTGTTAAAGTTTTACAAAATAAAGTACCAAAATATCGTGGGAGGAAAGATTATCCAACTCAAAAGGTACTAGTTGCATGTACATTTGATTTAAAATTTATATATATGTTAGCTAGGTGGAAAGGTACAACGTGTGATTCAAGAATCATGAAAGACACACTAAATAGCCAAGATCCACTAAAAATTCCAGAAGGTAAAATATGTTATATATATATATATATATACATATATATATATATATATATATATATATATATATATATATATATATAGATTTAGGTATATATGATAAGCATATAATTTTGAGTCTTTTACTTTTTATGTTTAGAAAAATTCCACCTTGTTAATGCTGGACTCATGTTGAGAAGCAGGCTTATTACACCTTATTGGTGGGAGCGATATCACTTGAAAGAGTATTCGAGAAATCCACCACAAAATTCTCATGAATTATTTAATTTAAGAAATGTTTCTTTGTGTAATGCTATCGAACGAGCATTTGGAGTTCTAAAAAAGAGATTTCCAATAATTTCTAGCTCAACTAAATCATCATACGAAATTGAAACCCAAAAGTTGATTATATTTGCATGTTGTGTCTTGCACAACTATTTAAGAGGTGTAGATTCAAATGATGAGTTACTCGCTCAAGTTGATGCAGAGCTTATGAATGATAATACTGTGTATAAAGAACCTCTAAATTTTAGGAAGAGTAATGAAGAATTTAGAAAGGGAGAGTTGATTCAAGATGGTATAGAAGCTACCATGTAGACTAATTATCAAGATTAATTTTCTAGGAAAAAACTTATGTGATTATGTCACATTTTTTTATTTGATGTTATTTATAAGTAATTTGGTGATACTATTGTTTTTACTACAAACATTATGTACAGTTTATTTAGCTTATATTTTATCTTTTATCTATATTTATGTTTGACAACTGTTTTTTTTTTGAATTTTATGAATATTTATCTTAATCTATAGTAGTTGATATGAAAAAGAATAAAAGAATTCACCTCAAGTAATCTAAACGTACAAGAGAATTTTGTATGTGTTTGGACAACTACAGCGGATGACACATTAATTGATGTCTATTTTCATGAGGATGCACTCGGACATAGGGTTGGAGGAACTTTTACTACGCACGCAATGGATAACATTGTGGAGGAGCTACGATCCAAATTTCTGGATAAAGTTATTAACAAGAAAAAAATCATAATAGGATGAAATTAATCAAAAGGCAATTCACCAAGTATTATGACACATTTCATCAGTGGGAAATGAGCGTATTTGCATGAGATCCTATCACGTATAAGTGGGATGCTGAACCTGAAGTATGGGATCAACTAATTCAGGTAAATTTACATCTCATCAGGAATAAGTATGTTATATTTATAGTCATAACTAAATTTTTATTGTTATGGCATGGTTAGTTTGAAGTGGTAAAATTCTTCAATAAACATGGATAAGTTACTTTTTTCAACATTATTATCTTCTATAATATTTTACACTTATAATATATAGGATAAGCCTCCAACTGCTGAACTGAAAAATAAGTCATTTCGAAATTATGAAAAGCTGGTGATGCTATATAGAAAAGACAGAGCTACCGGAAAATATGCTGAGACTGGTTCAAATATGTTAAAAAGGAATGCTCATAAAAAACTAAAAAATTCAAGTGCTGATTCATTTACTATTAATGAGATAGATGAAAAGGATTATATAAATACTAACTCATTGGAAGATATGGAGGGCCATTAACTGGGCGATCAAAGTCAAGCAACTAATGATGCACCTATACCTAATGTATATTCAGAAGCACCGACGCCTACCAAAAATAAAAAATCTAAACATTAGCATCTTGAAGGCATTACTGGCATGTTGAGAGGTGGGATGGACAACTTAGCTGGTGCTATTAATCGGCTTTCATCTCTTCCGCCTATTTCTGAGACTGAGATATGGAATATATTGGAGGAGCTGGATTTGGAATCTGGTGTGGATACAAAGGCTTATATATTTCTTTGCCAAAATGCAAGTGCATGTCGCATACTGATAAGATGTCCAAAGAAACAACGCAAGAACCTTTTATGACAAATGATGTCAGAAGACAATTAAGTTTAGTTTCTATTTTTTTTTACTTTATGATTTATATTTTTGAAAATAAAGAATGTTTGAACTTTTGTTGGCACGTTGTGCACAATTTATTTATTTTTTGGGTTCGGGGCATTCTTGAAGTGTTCAAGTGATCCTAGTAAATGCTATTGATTACTTAAATAAAAGTGTTCTTTGCTTGAATTCAAGTGAGTATTTTTTGAACTGTGAAATCACATGATTGTGAGTTCAGCTTAGTTTTTTTTGAACTATTGGTTTTCACTATCTTGGTGCAAATAAGAATTTGAAGTACAGCTTGTACAGGCAATTTTCTGCAATACCTATGTATTTCAAAACATTCAAGAATGCATTGCAGCTGTAATTTTGGATCATTTGGATCCTGACTTGTGGAAGTACAACAAAAGTGATGCTGCTAATTTGTAACTAAGCATTAGCTAAGTATTTTTTTCAATACACTTGTCTATAGAGGTATAGGCAGTTTATTTTCATCGTCGTGGAGTTTGTCTTCATCGAAGCATTCTTTGAGCACAGAGGAGCCCAGTGTTTCGTATTCAGTTTCCTATTTTATGTCTTGGGACACGTGATATATTTTGCTGCGCTTGTTTTGCCTTTGAGTTTGTTTGTTTTGTTGAAGGCTACTGATGAAACTAAATTGGTTACAAGCTTGTTAAAGCTGGATCATTTATAAGTCATATGAACTTGCTAGGATTCACAAAACATATGCTTTGAATCTAAAGCATAGAAGATACAATCAAACAGAATATGGCTAGAGGTGGCAAGTGTTGCCTTACACATAAAAGTATTTTCTGTTAGATTTTCAACAATCTTAAGGATATTTTACGCTATAAATAATACCAATAAATTACAAAGAAGATCAATATTACGGGTACGTGTATGAGTGACCATTCCTTGGTTTCATGAAGATGACATATTCTGTTCAAAATTTGCATTCAAAAATTCTGCAATTACAGAGAAGGAAAATCCATGTCTTTCTTGATTTTTTTTTTCATTTTCACTTTCCCGTAATCCATGGCTCTAATTGGTCTTGTGAACGCCCTTAGAAAATGGTTTGAGAAAAGGTTCAGTGTCCTTCATATATCAAACATAATACTTGCCTTAGGAAGCATGACATAGCATGCCACTTTGCGGCAGATGCAGCAGCAAGGTGATGAGACACCAATGGTCAAGGAGATGCTTATGTATATTTATATCTTATATTCACCAGATTGGCTATTTGCCATTGTGCATTCACAGCTTCGCTTTGGCATTGGTTTCAAAGTACACTATGCACTATTGTGCCTTCTTTGCTCTCCTCGTGCATATAAGTATTACATTCATACAGAAGACAAGTTGGAAAAGCGTCTAGCTAAGTTATATGTGGTGACTTTATTGATTATTATTTTCCTTGTTTGGGCTGCAGGTAACTTCTCAAAGAAGATTAAAAGTTAAAGCATGGCTTGATTTAGCAGGATTATATATAGATCTTGAGTCGTGGCGTGATACTGAAATATATATAAACAGAGCCAAAGCGATTCAATTTTTCTGCCCGTGGAATTGGCATGCAACAGGTCTAACATAACTGTGCCAAAAATATACAAAGTTTAGATGTATTCCTCGTTGTTTTGCTTTCTATCGGAAACTACCCAAGATTCTTTAAATGCCTTTAGGTGCATTATTTCAAGCTAAAGCAAGACATAAGGAAGCACTTGTTGCTTTGTCAGTTACTCTATCAATAGAACCAGATTACATCCCTAGTATTATTTCTACAGTTAAAGTTCTTATGAAGATGGGTAACAACGCAGTCCCTGTTGCTAAAAGCTTTTTAATAAATGCTCTACGATTAGAACCTACGAACCATGAAGCATGGTTTAACCTTGGCATGCTTTCAAAGATAGAAGAATCAGACCAGAAAGCAGCAGATTTTTCCAAGCGGCAATGAGTTGAATCTTTCTGCTCTAGTGCAAAGTTTTGTCTGGTAGAGACTACTAATTCAAAGTAGAAAATGAAACTCGACTTTCATCATCCATCCAGTATCAGTGAAGCAATCAAAGAAGCCTAACAATTGGTTAATAGCATAGACGTGTAATTGATTTATGAAGGCAATGATTTTTCATCTTTGATCAAGAGGCCTATCTAGTACTACAGAGTTCTCAACACGAACAGGATAGTACTATCTATCGATGTTGAACAACATCTCGGACAGGCTAACATGCCAAGGAGTAGTGTCACTCATGGTATTAATGTGTCAGTGTATATAATAATTAGTACATCTTTTTGAGTAATATCTAACAACAACAACAACAAACCCAGTGTATTCCCATAAAGTGGCGTCTGGGGAGGGTAAGATGTACGCAGTCCTGCTACCTCCGAAAAAGTAGAGAGGCTATTTCCGATAGACCCCGGCTCAAGATAAAGAATAGTAAATAAGGGGGATGGGTGACATAAAAGAAAATCAGGAATAAGAAATGATAAAAATAATAATGGTAGAAATACAAAATATGAGAAAATACTGGCGACACGAAATAAGACAAATAGTAACTAAGACATAAGAAAAAGGGCACCCACCTATGTACACAGTCCTAGGGTTACTTCCCCGGCTACATAAGATCTCTCCTGATTGCATGCTACAACCCACACACTCACACTATCCTTCTACCCTTATCCACGCCCTCCACACCTTCCTATCTAGGGTCATGTCCTCAGTCAGCTAAAGCTGCTCCATGTCATGTCTAATCACCTCCCTCCAGTATTTCTTCGGCCTACCTCAATCCTTGAAGCCATCCAAAGCTAGCCTCTCACACCTATAAACTGGGGCATTCGCGCGCTTCCTCATCATATACCCAAACCATCTCAGCCTTCCTTCTCGCATTTTGTCTTCCACCGAAGCCACTCCCACCTTCTCCCGAATAATCACATTTCTTAATCTGTCCCCTATAATAAGCCCACACATCCAACGCAAAATTCTCATTTCCACCACCTTTAATTTTTAGATATGGGGGGCGCTTGACTGGCCAATACTCCGCTCCATACAACATGGTCGGATGAACTGCCACTCTATAGAATTTGTCTTTAAGCTTAAGGGGCACCTTCTTATCACACAACACCCCCGAGGCGAGCCTCCGCTTCATTCATCCTGCTCCAATACGCTTAGAGACATCCTCATCAATCTCACTATTCCCCTGAATCGTAGACCCAAGATACTTAAAACTGTCCCTCTTACAAACATCCTCGGAGTCCAACCTCACCACCACTTCGTCCTCCTACCTCAAGTCACTAAACTTGAATTCCAAATATTTCATCTTTGACCTACTCAACTTGAACCCCTTAGACTCAAAGGTTTGCCTCCAGACCTTCAATTTGTCATTCACACCCCTCCCCTCCCCCCATGTCTCATCAATAAGCATTACATCATCCGAAAATAGCATACGAATGGATTTACATGATCGCATGATATCTTGATCTCACAGCTGATTTTCTTCATCTTATAATCAATCACTAAAATTTTTAGCTAGTAATGAGGAAAAAATAGTGCATCTCTTATACTGTGTTTAGTTAACTGCAATGCCTTGATACAACATAATTGCAACTACAAAATCATACACTTATATCCAAAACGTTCACTATATATATTTCATACTTATAAGGTATGTCATGCTAACTTTTTTTCTTTTGAAGACCGATCGAGAAATTCTTGGCGATCAAGTGTACATGGAAGCTCGATAGATAATGGGCTTGTTTGTGCTTAATTTATACATATTTTTCTTTTACAGTATATTCATCGTAGACTCGTATAGGGATATTGATTAGACATTTAGTGTATAATATTTAACCCTATCGTTCATAGCATACATTCCCATCCGTGTCGCAACCGAGCGGGAGTGTACTGAAAAGAATATAAGGTAGGGGTAAGGCGTATAGAGCCGATTCTATGATTTATAGGCTATGGGTACACTACTATAGCATTCATTCCCACCCATGTCTCAACTGAGCAAGGGTGTATTAAAAACAACATAAGGTAGGGATAAGGTTTACAGAGGAGATTCTAGGATTTATAGAATATGTTTGCACTACTGAAAAAAGGAAGGAAAACATATGTTAACCCTTAAGGCCATGCAGTGTGGCATGTCTTAATGGGCTTTAACTCATACTTTGCAAATATGTTCTTGATGTATTGTTGTGCTCTACAACGTGAATGGAATCCCAAAATTAAGCACTTGTTCGGGTTTTTCCCATATCTGAAAATCCATAAGCCAAAAACTCAATAGCAGAAGTTACTTCTCTTTTGAGCTGAACCTATAATATCAAACATGTGCAGGAAATGGCTCAAGGGAGCAGTATAAAGCAAACAGTTGGAATTTTTTGTTTCTCTTTTCCCATTTTGTAGAATGTAATGTAAATGAAAGTCTGGAATAGTTTTGAGTCGACCGAATAATGGTCAATTTTTTTACTGTACAATTAGTTGTCTCCTAGTGTACCATATTGTTATACTACCATAGAAGATGACATAGATTAATTAGTTGATTTTTTTTCACAAAAAAAGTCTTTCTTGTACCTTTATTTGGTTTGATCGTTTAACTCTTACTTTGGTTTACAATCTTATTTTTTATTAATGGTCCAACTTGCTAAAAGCTTGGAGGAATATTGAACTTTGACAAAGGAAAAATGATAGATAAATATATATGGAGTTGCAGATATGCTATTGTCTTGTGAACTTTTAGGCATGAAATATGTGAAAAGAAGGAAGAATATTGGAGTTGATTGATTCATCAATAAGAGAGAAAATTATTTTATCTATTAATAATTTTTGATAAATTTAAAGTTTATAATAATTAGGGGCATTTTAGCAAATTTACCTGTTACGATACAGTACCATACCATCAAACCAAATAATAAAATTGTTATTAAACAACAGTGAACGATACAGTCCATCGAAACATTGTATTATACTATACCATACGGTATAATTTCATATCATATTGTACCATACATTATGAAACCATGGTAACCCACATCCAAACAGAGTGGTAGGGAGAGGGGGTGAGGGGCTGCTGATTGAAAGGAGAAAATGATTTAGGATTTTTGATTTTTTGAGGTTATTTTTAATAAAAACGGAAATAAAAAAATTTGATCTCAAGTGTTGATCGCATAAGATCAACGATTGTGATTTAAAGTTAGAAAGGAATGGATCATGGGTCAAAGTTGGGTAATGGAATTGGGTTTAATTAAAATTGAATTGGGAATTTCATATTGAATCGAATCGACATCAATTTGATACATAGTGGCTAGAAATTAAATGAATTAGGACAAATTGAATTGAATTAGGCTACTAACTAATAAACTCTATATAATTCATAGAAAACAATAATAGATAATAAGACAGTGTAAAATATTTTAAAATAAATTAAAATATGCGTATATATATAGAAAAAAGGCATAAATACCCCCTAAACTTGTCGCCTCAACTCACTTTAGCGCTTTAACTTTATAGGTAATCATTTACTTTCCTAAAAAACTTTTAAATGAATTTTATATCACCCCAAAAATATTAGATCACTCTCACTACGGAGAATGCATCACACACGCACCACGTTGGAGCCACATCGGAGCCTCATAAATAAATTATTTTAAAAAAATAATTCTTCCCCCAACATTTAATAAAAATAAACATATATATATATGAAAAACATAAACACTTTCTTCCCCCTACCCCACATTCTTGATAACTCCTCACCCCCTTCATCCCTCGGCGTTGCTAATTGTCACCCCCCCACCCCCACTCCCCCGCTGTTCTTGACCTGCAGGTCGCCCCCACCTCCACATCCTTCTTATCTTGATATGTAAAATTCAAATCATTGGAATTTGATTCTTGTTTTAATTTGTTCAATCAAAACAAGAATCAGATAATTATGGAGTCAATTTAGCTTAATGGAAAAAACTAATTTTGATGAAATAAATTAAATTTATTTTTTGAAGATTTTTGTGTAAGAAGATGATTTTATTACAGAATTACACATGAAAATATTTTAATATGTATTGGGGATGGTTGATGGATAGGAGTGAAAAAAATAGAGGAAGGAGAAGAGAGTAGGCGATGGGGTATGAGGAAGGAGAAGAGAAGGAGATGGTTGGGTGTGGGGAAGAAGATGGAAAAAAATTAGTGGTTGGAAATTTAAAAGTGGGCTCTACTTATTTATTTTTTTTACTTTTTGTGTATGAAAATGCGCTTGAAGTTTTTTTAACTTTTTTCGCGAAGTCAATCATTAATGGGGGGTAAAATAATTCACGTAAAAGTTGTTAGTGGGGTAAATAATTACATATAAAGTTAAAGTGCTAAAGTAAATTGTGGTGACAAGTTCAGGTGGGTGTGCGTGTGTGTATATTTATATACACACACATTTATAGTAATAGACAATGTGTTTTTAAATTACGAGTATGCATATTTGCGAAAATAATTTAATAAATTTTTATAAATTATGTAAAAATATTATATTTAAATTAATTAAATATATAGTGTAAAATAATATAAAATTTAAAAATAAAATAAATTGTATACTTCAAAACCATGAATGTCAAACGTCAGTATTTGTTGAATGCCAAAATAATAGGTAATATTACTATTTGAAACTAATAAACTTGGTAAATAGCAGCCTAGGAGGAATATCATGAGGTTAAAATTGGGTGTCAACAGTTGTTTTATTTTATATTTTTATCTCTTGCTTTGGTTGATATATTTGTTGCTTATTCTTTGTTGTGCTTGGTTTAGTTTGTTTCCTCTTGGTTCAACTTGAAAGAAAAAATTTAGACTTAGAGTATTCTTCCATTGCTATCTTGTCGTTCACTTTGCTAGTGCCTCATTTTTTCCAAACATGGAGAAGCCTACCCCTGACAAAGGGTCAAAAATCGACGATTTAAAAAATAGGACAATAAAAAAAACATGAAGTCTGGTGAGAATAAGAGGAAATCGCAATCATGTGGCCAGAAGGACAAAAAAGAAGGATATACAAATGTGATTGTATGGATGGCCTAACTACGACAGAGAAATATTAGCTAGCACCTTAACGGTACTGCTACATGTTCAACGTCCATCAGATGCAGTATTTTAGGACTTGAGTAGAATCATTTTATTGGTTGATGTTGACCCTTTGTAGCATACAAATATTACGCATTGAAATTTCACTACTATAAAAACCTGAAAAAACGACCACAAAAAATCAATTACTCATTGTGGTCGCTTTTATATTTTAAAATTTCAAAATAATTATTTCAAAATTTTTATATTAATTATTATTTATTTTACAAATAAAAATTAAGAAAAAATAACAAAACCAAGCACTTGTGGTCGATATTTAAAAATAAATTGCAATTAAAAAATATTTTTAAAAACCGACCACTTTTGATCGATTTTAAAAAAAATAATTTATTTTTAAAAAACCGACCACTAGTGGTCGGTTTTTAATTTAAAAAAAAATATTTCAAAAAAACCAACCACTTGTGGTCGATTTTTGAACAAAAAAAATAAAAAGTAAATAATTTTTAGTAACCAATAATTATATATATGTAATCAAATATATATATATATATATATATATATATATATATATTATTTTCATTAAAAATAATTATATATATAATCTAATATATATATATAATTTTTTGAAATTACACTGATCACACGTAGTCATTAACTAGTATAATAATAATAAAAATCAATCATCTTAAATTTTGTGAACAAATTACGCTAAAAAATATTTCAAACAAAATAAATAAATTACGTTAAACATAATCTTTATCTTTTACTTATGTTGCAATATATAAAATAAATATTTTCCCTTGTATATACGTTAAATGACGTTAAACATGCATAACCTTTGTATAATGAATATGTGTATATATATCGTACCGTTTAGATAATGATATTATGTTACTGTTCCAGTCATAATAATATAATATATAACCGATAATTCATCAGAATATAATGAACATGGTCTATTATAAGGTAATATACTTGTGGATGTGATATATATAGTATGCATTCAAGAGTTCATATACATAAATATCTTTATATCTATCTATCTATCTATATATATATATATATATATATATATATATCATGTAGTGATCGATTGATGAATGATATAGTCAAAACCTAATATTATATTAAGCTAATCAAATATAATTAATCGATTTCTCATCTGAGTATGTATAAGAAACACATCGCATTATATTATTGGATAATATACTTGTGCATGTATTTGATATATATAGTACGTATTTATAACTTGATATAGTCGATAGTGTATATATGTGTGTGTATATTTAATATATATATATACATATTATACAGTGAAGGTATATTAATGACATAATATAATGTAATCGATAATTCATCTGAGTATTTGTGAAATACGTTGTATATTATTATGGGGTGGTAAAATTGTATATTTGATGTTCATAGTACGTATTTGAAAGTTGATAGACAATTGAATATATGTATATATATGTATATCTCGTGTAGTGACATACGTAGTAATCGAAAGTTAGATAATTGAATCTATATATCAAAATAATTTGAATGATACGTTGATATATATCATACTATTGAGAAAATAGATATACTATTTTGGGTCAATGTAGACCCGCGTATGTTGTTGAAGTTGTAATAACGTAAGACTAGTATTACGAAGTATATATATATATATATAATATCATATTTAAAATCTAATTAACTAAAAATTTATCGTAATTTACAAAATTCATTGATATTATTATACGATTGAGGAAATATACTACTCGTGTTAATGTGATGATAAAATAACTACTTATTTGATTTACATATATACGAATTGTATAAAATTAATTGGATGTTGTTATAAATATTATAGAATTGGTTAAAAAATAATTTTAATTTATTAACTTATTTTTGTAATTTATTAATTTATTAAACTTTCATTTCAAAAATATTTTGTTTAATTATTACAAAAACCGACCACATGTGATCAATTTCATAATAATTAAAAAAAATAATATAATTCTTTAACCCGACCCGACCCATACTACATAAAAAACACAAAACACACGAATCGCTCGCCCAAATACCCCGTCCAAAATTAGTTTAACCCTCCAAAATCCTCCAAATCTCACACTTTAATCCTCCAACTCCAAAATCCCCCCAATCTCCATTGTTCTTTCTCTTTTGGTCATAAGTTTCTACTCATCTTCTTGGCATCTTTTTGGCTTTAATCAAATTTGCAAGGATCTATATCCTAACTTTCAATTTTGGGCAAAATAACAATTAACTACAACTCATTAGCTAAATTTGGCATATATTTGTATCCACAAACTCATTTTTGGAATATCTAAAAATGTTAAAGGTGTACATACAAATATCTTAGTGTTAATTTCGTTAATTGGTTGTGGTTTGAGTTCTAGGGTTTGGATATTTGTTTTATTTAGCTAGATTTTAGCTAATTTTTGGAATCTGAGATTGAATTAGCAAATTTTAGGCTTGTTCCTACATAAATTTGAGTTCGAAGTACCTAAATTTTGGTTAGTCTTGACATGTATTTCTCCATTTTACTCATTAATTATTTAATTTTTTTTGTGGAAATGTTATCACTATTCTTTTATAAATTTTTGTAATTATTTAAGTGACAGATTATTCTTTGTAATAATTTTACTATTTGACAGATTCTGAATTCGGTAAAAGGATTGCTTTGTTATTTTTTTCGGTGACCTCTTATCTCTTTCACTTTATTTTAGGCCAAGCAAAGGTAAGTTGATTTCTCTCTATTTTCTTAGAATGAAGTTTTAAATGTAGTTTAATTTAGGAACTTGAAATGTGAATTTTTGTTTGCAATTAGTTATGCTTGGTGACTTGGTAGGTCGAAAATGATTAAGTGTAGGGACTTTAAAGATAAATTTTTTATTTTGAATGTGGTTATGCTTGGTGATTTGGTAGGTTGAAAATGATTAAGTGTAGGGACTTTTAAGGTGTTTTTTTATTTTGAAAGTGGTTATGCTTGGTGACTTGGTAGGTTGAAAATGATTAAGTTTAGGGACTTTAAAGGTGAATTTTTTGTTTTGAAAGTGGTTATGCTTGGTGACTTGGTAGGTTGAAAATGATTAAGTTTAGGGACTTTAAAGGTGCTTTTTTATTTTGAAAGTGGTTATGCTTGGTGACTTAGTCACTTGAAATTGAAAAAGTGTGGGGACTTTAAAGGTGAATTTTTTGTTTTGAAAGTGGTTATGTTTGGTGACTTGGTAGGTTGTAAATGATTAAGTGTAGAGACTTTAAAGATATTTTTTTAAAAAAAGTGGTTATGCTCGGTGACTTGGTAGGTTGAAAATGATTAAGTGTAAGGACTTTAAAGGTGTTTTTTTGTCTTGAAAGTGGTTATGTTTGGTGACTTGGTAAGTTGAAAATGATTAAGTGTAAGGACTTTAAAGGTGCTTTTTCGTATTGAAAGTGGTTATGCTTGGTAACTTAGTCACTTGAAATTGAAAAAGTGTAGGGACTTTAAAGTTGAATTTTTTATTTTGAAAGTGGTTATGCTTGGTGACTTGGTAGGTTAAAAATGATTAAGTGTAGGGACTTTAAAGGTGTTTTATTGTTTTGAAAGTGGTTATGCTTGGTGACTTGGTAGGTTGAAAATGATTAAGTGTAGGGACTTTAAAGGTGAATTTTTTGTTTTGAAAGTAGTTATGCTTGGTGACTTGGTAGGTTGAAAATGATTAAGTGTAAGGACTTTAAAGGTGAATTTTTTGTTTTGAATGTGGTTATGCTTGGTGACTTGGTAGGTTGAAAATGATTAAGTGTAGGGACTTTAAAGGTGCTTTTTTTGTTTTGATAAAGTGTAGTCATCACTTGTTGTACTTTTTTGTGACTTAATCTAATTAGTTGAATCTGATTGATTGCATGGATGGAACCTGATTATAGCTGGATATATCAACGGAACAATGATAAAGAAATGGATATTAGGGAGGAATTTGTTGAAGGTGTGAGACGATTTTTTGAACATGCTAAGACACTTGATGTTTGGTCATGTTTTGGGGCTATTCGTTGTCCTTGTGTTAGATGTGATGGTATAAATCTTTTAAAAGAAGAAGTTGTAAAGGAACATCTTTATAGAAAGGGGTTTCACAAGGACTTTTTAAGATTGCGTGCTATTTATGGTGATGTTGGCCAAAATAACTTTGTTATTGGAGAAAGTAGGTCTGCAGGGCATAATAAATATCAAGATACTAGGATGACAAAAATGGTGCACAATACTTTTGGGATGCAACACGAGGGCGACTTCAGAGAAAATGTTGAAGATGTTCCTAATAGCGAAGCAGGAAAATTCTATAAACAATTGCATGCTGCTAGTCATCATTTGTTTGACGGGTTTTAGTACTCTCACTTGTCTATTGCTGTTAGATTATTAAGTATTAAATTTGACTGAAATATTGTTGAAGGAGGAATGGACTTAATGATAGACCTTATTAAAGAATTAGTTGACCCCGACTTGGAGGTTCCTGATTCTTTCTATAAGGCAAAAAGATTGGTGTCAGAGTTAGGTCCCTTCTCGGTTAGAATTTATTATTGTAAAAATGGTTCCATGTTATACATTAAGGAAGATGCTAACCTAGAGTCCTGTAAGTTCTGTCAGAACCCTCGATATAAGCGTGGTTCTAGTGGAAATCAAATTGCTATCAAGGCGATGCATTATTTACCTCTAATACCAAGGTTGAAGAGGTTGTATGCTTTAAACAGCTCAACTCCTCATATAAGATGGCACAGTGAAAATAGAAGGCCCACTGGTGTTATGTGTCATCCATCTAATGGAGAGTCTTGGAAGCATTTTGATACAACTTATTCAGATTTTGTAGCTGAGCCACGAAATATTCATTAGGGATTAAATGCGGATGGATTCTCTCCTTTTTTAAATTAGTGTTGCGTCATATTCATGTTGGCCTGTATTTATCACCTCGTATAATCTTCCTCATGAAATGTTGATGACTAGTCCCTATATATTTCTGCATTGTGTTGTTCTTGGCCCCCGTAATCCAAAAAGCGGAATAGATGTCTACTTACAACCTTTGATCGATGAACTTCAAATTTTATGGCATGAAGGGGTTGAAATTTGGGACATCTCACTTAAACAAAATTTCAATCTGCATGCATATCTAATGTAGACTGTTAATGATTTTTCTGCTTATGGAATGTTGTCTGGGTGGATGACAGTTTGAAAGCTGGCTTGTCCATACTGCATGGAAAAAAACAAAATCTTTCACTTTGAGACATGACAGGAAAAATTTATGGTTTGATTATCATCGTTGTTTCTTGCCACCTGATCATGAATTTAGGAGACTCAAGAATACATTCAGAAGGAATGGAATGGAACATGATGGTCCACCTCCATGGTTGTCTGGTCATGACATCTGGGAGATAGTTCAGGATTTGCCTAAAGCCAGCGAGGAACCGTTGTACAGGCTTGATGGATATGGCGTTTCGCATAACTGGACTAACAAAGTATATTTTGTGAGTTAGAATATTGGCCAAATAATTTACTTAGAAATAATATTTATGTCATGCATACTGAGAAGAACTATTTTGACAACTTGTTTAACACAGTAATGGATGTCACCGGCAAAACAAAGGATAATCCTAAGGTTAGACTTGACTTACCAGAATATTACAAACGCAGAGAATTTAACTTACATGAGGGGCCCAATGGCAATGTTCTTAAGCCCAAGTCTAGTTTTACGTTCAAGTTAGACCAAAAGCGTTAAATATATGAGTGGGTCCAAAGTTTGAAGATGCCCGGTGGATATGCCTCAAATTTGGGAAAGAGGGTTGATATGGCACAAGGAATCTTGCATGGAATGAAAAGCCATGATTGTCATATTTTCATGGAACAATTACTTCCAATTTCTTTTATTGGCTTACCTGAAAACATATGGAATCCAATAGCAACGATCAATTCGTTCTTCAAAAACTTTTGTGCCGCCACATTAAAAGAAGAAAATTTGGCGCGAATGGAAAGTAATATTGTTGTTATCACTAACAAGCTGGAGAAGATTTTTCAGCCAGAGTTCTTCGATGTAATGGAACATCTTCCCATTCACCTTGTGCACGAAGCTCGGCTAGGCGATCCAGTTCAAATTAGGTGGATGTATCCATTCGAACGGTAAGCAATTCAAATATATTTAAATTCATACATATCTTTTTGTAATATAGTAAACATCTAATGTTAAGATTGTGCAGGGCAATTGGAAAATTAAAAAGGGGTCCCAAAAACAAACATAGGGTGGAAGGCTCTATAGTTGAGGCATATCTTGCAAGAGAAACGCCTCAATTTTGTTCATACTACTTTCGTGATGAAGTTGTTTGTTCAAGAAACCGATCGAATCGTCATCAGGAGGATGTGAATGAGCCTCATTTACAATCGATATCAATTTTCAATCAATCTGGTTGTAAGGCTAAAAACATCATACGTCACCGACTCACTCCCACGGAGCAGAAATCAGCAACTTTGTATGTCTTGCTGAATTGCCCGGAAGTTGAGCCCTTTCTGAAATAAGGAGATTAAAATTTTAACGTATCTTATTTGTTTACTCATTCCCTTAAAGAAACTAATTGTGTTTCGCATGTTGGATCTTCAGTTCATTTAAGACTCAATTCCAGGAAAATCAAGTGTATGCATCCTTTGCAACATGGTTTACATATGAGGTTCGTAAGCATGTTAATATTTCAACAAATTTTAAACATTTACACATTCCTCAACATATATGTATATATATATATATATATATGTATAATATTTTTAGGTACACCAGTCACCAAATGCAGCCACATACGATCAGCTCCTAAGAGATATTTCCTTGGGTCCAGTTGAAGTTTATGTAATGTCCCATTACACAGTAAATGTGTTTAAATTGTCCACCGAAGAACACTCCAGAACAAGAAAAACAAACAATAGTGGTGTTTGGGTTAAGGGTGATGATGATGTTGATTACTTTGGCATCATACACGAGATCTAAGAACTGGAGTATGTTGGTTTTCCAATAAAAAAAATTGTCCTCTTTCGATGTAAGTGGTTTGATCCAAGCACAAGAGCCACAAGTGGTCGGTTTTTAAAAATTCTTTTTTAATTTATTTTAAATAGTCAATTTTAAATTTTTTTAAAAAAAATATTTTTGAAAAACCGACCACTTGTGATCGGTTTTTGAAATAAAAAAATAAAAAGTAAATAATTTTTAGTAACCAATAATTATATGTAAGTAATCAAATATGTATATTATTTTCATTAAAAATAATTATATATATAATCTAATATATATATATATATAATTTTTTGAAATTACACTGATCACACATAGTCGATAACCAGTATAATAATAATAAAAATCAATCATTCTTAAATTTTCTGAAAAAAAATTACACTAAAAAATATATCAAACAAAATAAACAAATTACGTTAAACATAATCTTTATCTTTTACTTATGTTGCAATATATAAAATAAGTATATTATTTTCATTAAAAATAATTATATATATAATCTAATATATATATATATATATATAATTTTTTGAAATTACACTGATCACACATAGTCGATAACCAGTATAATAATAATAAAAATCAATCATTCTTAAATTTTCTAAAAAAAATTACACTAAAAAATATATCAAACAAAATAAACAAATTACGTTAAACATAATCTTTATCTTTTACTTATGTGGCAATATATAAAATAAATATTTTTCTTTGTATAAATGTTAAATGACGTTAAACATGCATAATCTTTGTATAATGAATATTTGTATATATAATCATACTGTTTAGATAATGATATTATGTTACTATTCCAGTCATAATAATGTAATATATAACCGATAATTCATCATAATATAATGAACATGGTCTATTATAAGGTAATATACATGTGGATGTGATATATATAGTACGTATTCAAGAGTTCATATACATGATATATATATATATATATATATATATATATATATATATCATGTAGTGATCGATTGATGAACGATGTAGTCAAAACCTAATATTATATTAAGTTAATCAACTAT
Source organism: Capsicum annuum (assembly GCF_002878395.1). Classification (NCBI taxonomy): domain Eukaryota; kingdom Viridiplantae; phylum Streptophyta; class Magnoliopsida; order Solanales; family Solanaceae; genus Capsicum; species Capsicum annuum. Next base: position 99,515,487 of record NC_061121.1, on the reverse strand, counting down.
AATTAATCAATCACTCATCTGAGTATGTATAAGAAACACAGCGCATTATATTACTGGATAATTTACTTGTGTATGTATGTAATATATATAGTACATATTTAGAACTTGATATAGTCAATAGTGTATAGATGTGTGTGTATGTATACATATTATACAGTGAAGGTATATTAATGACATAAGATAATGTTATCGATAATTTATCTGAGTATCAGTGAAATACGTTGTATATTATTATGGGGTAGCAATATCGTGTATTTGATATTTATAGTACGTATTTGAAAGCTAATAGACAATTGAATATATGTATTTATACGTATATCTCGTGTAGTGACGTATGTAGAAATCGAAAGCTAGATAACTGAATCTATATATCAAAATAGTTTGAATGATATGTTGATGTATATCATACTACTGAGAAAATAGATATGCTATTTTGGGTCAATGTAAACCTACGTATGTTGTTGAAGTTGTAATAACGTAAGACTAGTATTACGGTATTATATGTATATATATATATATAATCGTATTTAAAAGCTAATTAACCAAAAATTTATCGTAATTTACAAAATTCATTGATATTATTATACGATTGAGGAAATATACTATTCGTGTTAATATGATGATAAAATAACTACTTATCTAATTTATATATATACGAATTATATTAAATTAATTGGATGTTGATATAAATATTATAAAATTTGTTTAAAATAATTTTAATTTATTAAATTATTTTTATAATTTATTAATTTATTAATTGTAATTTATTAAACTTTAATTTCAAAAATAAGTTTCTTTAATTATTACGAAAACCGATCACATGTGGTCGGTTTTCATAATAATTAAAAAAATATATACTTCTTTAACCCGACCCGACCCGTACTACATAATAAAACACAAAACACACGAATTGCTCGCCCAAATACCCCGTCCGAAATCAGTTTAACCCTCCAAATCTCACACTTTAACCCTCTAACTCCAAAATCCCCCCAATCTCCATTGTTCTTTCTCTTTTGGTCATAATTTACTGCTCATCTTCTTGGCATCTTTTTGTCTTTAAACAATTTTGCAAGGAACTATATCCTAACTTTCAATTTTGGGCAAGGTAACAATTAACTACCACTCATTAACTAAATTTAGCTTATTTTTGTATCCACTAACTCATTTTTGGAATATCTAGAAATGTTAAAGGTGTACATACAAATATCTTAGTGTTAATTTCGTCACTAGACTGTGGTTTGAGTACTAGGGTTTGGATATTAGTTTTATGTAGCTAGATTTTAGCTAATTTTTAGAATCAGGAATTGAATTAGTTAATTTTAGGCTTGTTCCTCCATAAATTTGAGTTCGAAGTACCTAAATTTTGGTTAGTCTTGACATGTATTTCTCCATTTTACTCATTAATTATTAAAAATAAATTTGTGGAAATGTTATTCCTATTCCTTTACTAATTTTTTGTAATTATTTAAGTGAAAGATTATTCTTTGTAATAATTTTACTATTTGACAGATTCCGAATTCGGTAAAAGGATTACATTGCTATTTTTTCCGGTGACCGTTTATCTCTTTCACTTTATTTTAGGCAAAGCAAAGGTAAGTTGATTTCTTTCTATTTTCATATAATAAAGTTTTAAATGTAGTTTAAATTAGAAACTTGAAATGTAAAATTTTATTTTGAATGTAGTTATGCTTGGTGACTTGGTAGGTTAAAAAATAATTAAGTATAGGGACTTTAAATGTGAATTTTTTATTTTGAATGTGGTTTTGTTTGGTGACTTGGTAGGTTGAAAATGATTAAGTGTAGGGACTTTTAAGGTGTTATTTTATTTTGAAATTGGTTATGCTTGGTGACTTGGTAGGTTGAAAATGATCAAGTGAACTTTAAAGGTGAATTTTTAATTTTGAAAGTGGTTATGCTTGGTGACTTGGTAAGTTGAAATTATTAAGTATAGGGACTTTAAAGGTATTTTTTTTTTTTATAGTTGTTATGCTCGGTGACTTGGTAGGTTGAAAATGATTAACTGTAGGGACTTTAAAGGTGTTTTTTAATTTTAAAAGTGGTTATGCTTGGTGATTTTGTCACTTGAAATTGAAAAAGTGTAGAAACTTTTAAGGTGTTTTTTTTATTTAAAAGTGGTTATGCTTGGTAACTTGTAGGTTGAAAATAATTAAGTGCAGGGACTTTAAAGGTGTTTTTTTATTTTGAAAGTGGTTATGCTTGGTGACTTAGTAGGTTAAAAATGATTAAGTTTAGGGACTTTAAAGGTGAATTTTTTGTTTTGAAAGTGGTTGTGCTTGGTGACTTGGTAGGTTGAAAATGATTAATTATAGGGACTTTCAAGCTGAATATTTTGTTTTAAAAGTGGTTATGCTTGGTGACTTGGCAGGTTGAATATGATTAAGTGCAGGAACTTTAAAGGTGTTTTTTTGTTTTGAAAGTGGTTATGCTCGATGACTTCGTAGGTTGAAAATGATTAAGTGTAGGGACTTTAAAGGTGAATTTTTTGTTTTGAAAGTGGTTATGCTTGGTTACTTAGTAGGTTGAAAGTGATTAAGTGTAGAGACTTTTAAGGTATTTTTTGGTGTTTAAAGTGGTTATGCTTGGTGACTTGGTAGATTGAAAATGATTAAGTGTAGGAACTTTAAAGGTGATTTTTTGGTTATGCTTGGTGACTTGGTAGGTTGAAAATGATTAAGTGTAGAGACTTTAAAGGTGTTTTTTTGTTTTAAAAATGGTTATGCTTGGTGATTTGGTAGGTTGCAAATGATTATGTGTAGGGACTTTAAAGGTGTTTTTTTGTTCTGAAAGTGATTAGGCTTGGTGACTTAGTCTCTTGAAATTGAAAAAGTGTAGGGACTTAAAAGGTGAATTTTTTTATTTTGAAAGTGGTTATGCTTGGTGACTTGGTAGGTTGTAAATGATTAAGTGTAGGGACTTTAAAGGTGTTTTTGTTTTGAAAGTTGTTATGCTCAGTGACTTGATAGGTTGAAAATGATTAAGTGTAGGGACTTTAAAGGTGTTTTTTAAAAAAAAGTTGTTATGCTTGGTGACTTGGTAGGTTGAAAATGATTTAGTGTAGGGACCTTAAAGGTATTTTTTTATTTTGAAAGTGGTTATGTTTGGTGACTTAGTCACCTGAAATTGAAAAAGTGTAGAGACTTTAAAGGTGAATTTTTTGTTTTGAAAGTGGCTATGCTTGGTGACTTGGTAGGTTGAAAATGATTAAGTGTGGGGATTTGAAAGGTATTTTTTTTATTTTGAAAGTGGTTATGCTCGGTGACTTGGTAGGCTCAAAATTATTAAGTGTAGGGACTATAAAGGTGAATTTTTTATTTTGAAAGTGGTTATGCTTGGTCACTTGGTAGGTTGAAGTGGTTATGCTTGGTCACTTGGTAGGTTGAAAATGATTAAGTGTAGGGACTTTAAAGGTGCTTTTTTTGTTTTGGAAGTAGTTTTGCTTGGTGACTTGGTAGGTTTAAAATGATTAATTGTAGGTACTTTAAAAGTGTATTTTTATTTTGATAAAGTGAAGTCATCACTTTCTGAACTTTTTTGTGACTTAATCTAATTTGTTGAATCTAATTGATTGCGTAGATGGAACCTGATTATAGTTGAATATATCAACGAAAAAATGATAATAGAATGGGTATTAGGGAGGAATTTATTGAAGGTGTCAGACGATATTTTGAACATTGTAAGACACTTGATGTTTGGTCACGTTTTGGGGCTTTTCGTTGTCCTTGTGTTTGATGTGATGGTATAAATCTTTTAAAAGAAGAAGTTTGAAGGAACATCTTTATAGAAAAGGGTTTCAAGAGGACTTTTTAAGATTGCCTCCTATTGATGGTGATGTTGGGAAAAATAACTTTGTTGTTGGAAAAAGTAGTAGGTCTCCAAGGCATAATGTATATCATGATACGAGGATGACAGAAATGGTACATGATGCTTTTGGGATGCAACTGTAACGCGCGAATCTAGCACCCAAAACTCTACATGGTGCTCATGACCCCGAAGGACCACAAGCTAACCCATGACTAATATCTATAACTGAGCACTGAACAATACATTATAAATATGCGGAATATAAGTTGTTAGGCCATAAGGTTCAAAACTGAACTAATACTAAATATAATACAATGTCTGTAATGGGTTATAAAAATACCCAAAACTGAAATTAACTGTCTGAACACATGTTGTAGTCTGAAAGCCTCTAAACTGTCTGACAAACTGTGGAGTTGATGGGATATGTCCCCAACTAACTCCGAACTACTAAAATAATAATGTAATAAAATAATCATGTTATCCTCGAATGATGAGGATTCACTGCTCGTCTGGCTGCTGAACGTCTGATCTACTGAGGATGCTTGAGAGCTCGTGTTTGTAAACCTATGGTATAAAACACCATAGCGCAAATGCATCAGTACGTTGAATATACTGGTATGCAAGTGAGATAGGCTAAATGCAAGGGTTCATATGCATGAACAATAATAACTGACTGTATAACATGAACGTAAGAATACACGCATGAATACGTAATTGTAACTGAGATCGTGACAATGCTAACTCATGAATTCTGATAACGTAGATTTTACTGATATCTGCGTACTGATACTGGAATACCAAATGACTGAGTCTACTGAATACTGACGAACTAATGTCATATTACTAATAAAGGAATGACTGTTTTTGACAGTTCTGATTATGAAAAACTTGTCTGAATAATAGTATCTGACAGTCTTGAAACTAAATACTGATAACATGGGTTTCGTATAATTAATATACTATTAACTGAGTTTGTGATAACATTATTACTGAGTCTGAATACTAATAACATGAGTGACTACATCTGACAGACCTGATACTGATGGAACTATCTGGGTTTCATACTGTAATGATTTGACTGTATCTAACAGTCCTGGATTTCTGTAGAACTAAACTGAGTTTTATTACTAAAATTAGATCTAAAACTGAGACTGTGGGAGGTAATCATCTAACCGATATGCCCCAAAACTGAACTGGTGGGGTCCAACCTGTAACCCCAGCTGGAAGGGTATCAGTACCATGCCACGGGTAAACATAAGTTGTAAGTAAACCCTCTCTGACAGGGAGCTCTTCCGTCAACCCCTCCTGTAAGGAAAATTCAAATGAGATGTGTATTGTCCCTAGACTCATAGGGGTACATCTCAATCTACGCCGGCTACGTAGTTCTGGAATACAGGGATTGCTACTAAGGATCACACCCTCCACCGGCTGACAGTGCGTATCCTCATCCCTGGGTTCACTCGGTGCTGAATCCTACTCCCAACTGAATAGACACTAAATTGATTAACTGAACTAAACTGATACTAGTGGTATTATATAGCGGAGCTAAACTGAGTTCACTGAGTTCCGTTGACTGACGGAATGCTACTGAGATCTGAGGACTGAAGGGGAGTACTGAAGTTACTGAGATTTCTGGGAATACTGAGGTTACCGAGATTACTGAGTACTAATGTTACTGAGACCACTGAGGTCACTGAGATTACTAAGTAGGACTAGACTGATACTGAATCACGGAGTCTCAGTGGATTTTAAAGATTACCATTTTGGATGGCTCTGCGATGCATTGATAGCTCAGATGTCACACTGTCTCACTAAATTGGCTTTAACTCTTCGCCCGGGTGTCCTATTTGAGTAAATTTGGTATCGACGAAAAGCGTATTCAATTTTCCAAATGATAAAAAGTAAAAATATTGAAAATACCACATGTATAAAAGTGGATTCATCTTTTAAACAAGTCTTTAATATTTCTGTGATGATTTTAAGCTAGGTAGAAGTACATGGTATTTTAATATCTCCCCCTTGGGAACATTTGTCCTCGAATGAGACTGATTTAGATGGGAGAAATGATAAGCCAAAGTACATACTGAACATGAACAAGTGAAGCATGACTACTTGACTGAATTACTGAGATTCATACTGAGCATGCATATCTGATGCATGATTTTACGACTGAAATGATACATGAATGCATGACTGAGAGTACTGATAAGCTAATCACGCATATCTGATGCATGAATACATGACTGAACTGACTCATAAACATATGACTGAATATGTAAGTGTAACGATGCCAAGTTTGAAATAAAAATTAAGCATGGAACTGAATACCATATTTGTGACTGAAACCTGAACATGAAAATGGATAAGCTTATGAAAAGCTATTACCTTTGGCTGATTCTAAGCTTAATTACTAAATATGCATGAGCGAAAACATGAGAATGTGACTGGATCTAGAATGTAATACATGAGTTGAATATCATGATCTAAACTAAGTACCTTGAATATATGGCATACGACCCAGATTGGAGCTAGAGGGTCAACCTATGGATACCCACTACTCCAAACTAGATTCATTATGAGAAGAAAGCGGCATGTTTATGTAATAAAAGTTTTAGGGAATTATAGTGTATCTCCTCCTTGGGACTCTAGGTCCCTAGAAGAATACTGACTTGACTGCGATACTGAGGAAAACTGGGATGATGCTCTGGGCACCAACGAACTGAATCATGACTAAATATCTAGGATATAAAACTAAGGCATAATATATGAACTAAGTTAAACACGCAACTACCTTGTTGATCCATCTTAGAATGATCACATTTAAGAGATTCCAAATAGTGCAATTAGGTGGAAAGATGGGGAAACCACACCATCTGAACTTGTCCGTTCTGACTGCTAAACTGAAGTACTGGCTTTACGAATTAACTCATGCTGAAAATTTATGGTCTGGTCTAAGTAGGACATTTGAATAGGAGATCACTACATGGCTGGGGTTCTTGTATTAGGAGGCAAGGCCTATGAAACATCACCTAATATAAAGTGACCAAACCTTATGCACTATAACTGAGACTGCTGAAAAGTTTCACATAGTGTTAAGCATGAATGCATAAATATACTAATTTATCTGATTAACTGAATGACTTATAGATGAACGCTGGTATATAAGACAAAACTGTACTTAGTTTAAATGACTAGCCTGAGGCTGTAGAGAATTATGCATAGAAAGTAAGGACTGACTGAGTGACATGAGGTGACTGGGCATGGATTTATAAAAACTGTATTACTTAAAATTGTGAGACCAAGCATATGACATAATTCAAAAACATTCCATAAAAGAGGTACTGAAATACTAATGACTGAGTAACTGATAGTTATATGCTATGGTAGGGTAATCCTAAAAGTAAACTGAGTTTTTGATCTGGATGAACTAGGACTAGGACTGAGATTGTAGCTAAGACAGTAATTAAGACTATAATCATAACTAAGACGGTAACTGGGACTAAATGCTGGTTTTCTCTAACTGAGGTTTAGACTGGTACGGGAGCACGTAATTCTGATGGTTAAATAACTAATAGCTGAAAGCCATGGTTCTGTAGAACTATCTAGGTCTTTTACTAGATACTGACTACTGAATGACACTATTACTGTGGCCTACAGAATGGAACATTAACACTACGGATTCACCAAGTCATCTAAACTGAGAGTATACGTAATATAATCGGAAATTGACTGGTCCCTAAGAGTGAAGTCATAAATCATCTGGGCTAAGCATACTGTAAAGAATGACCTGAGTGCATGAGTCATGAGCTGCATGACCTAAGTCTGATGTTTCTGTACTCATGGAACTTTATTCGTAACACAGAGTAAGTCAAAACTGCTCATACTAGGAACTTAAATCACACACTATTTTTATGGAAAGTGAGAGAATATAAGCTGGGTTCATGGAATTGTGACATGAAGTATGCATAAGTATCGGGAGGGTTGAAGTACAAAACTTCACATTGCGGTAGGAATAGGTCGGGTATCACCTTTCCTTATTGATTTCCTACACATACTGGTATTACTACTTCAATATGAAAGCCTGAATTTTTAAGTTATCATAACCGGACAGTTACTGTATGCCTGTCGGGCTGAGGTGCTGACCTGTAAATGAAAGGGAGAATGGATAAGATTGAGAGAAAATTTTGAACTTATGCTCACTCGCACGACATGAATATTGAAAGAAGGGAAACTATTCCTAAAATATCTCATAGCCTCCTGCACATAAGTGTGGCGCATAACACACCCATGCTCAAGACTCTACTAGATGTGGCTTTTCAGACTTCCTAGGAAAATGTTAAACCTTATACTCTGAAACCAAGTTTATGACGCCCCGAATCTGGTAACCAAAATACTACACAGTGCTCATGACCTCAAAGGACCACAAGCTAATCCATGATTGATATCTATAACTGAGTACTGAATAATACATTATAAATATATGGAATATAAGTCGTAAGGCGATAAGGTTCAAAACTAAATTAATACTGAATATAATACAATGTCTGTAATGGGGTATAAAAATACCCAAAACTAAAATAAACTGTCTGAACACATGCTGTAATTTGAAAGCGTCTAAACTGTCTACGAAACTGTGGAGTTGATGAGACATGTCCCCAACTAACTCCGAACTACTAAAATAATAAAGTAATAAAATAATCATGCTATTCTCGAATGATGAGGACTCACTGCTAGTCTGGTTGCTGAATGTCTGATCTACTAAGGATGCTCGGGAGCTCATTCTTCTAAACCTATGGTATAAAATACCATAGCGCAAATGCGTCAGTACGTTGAATATATTGGTATGCAAGTGAGGTAGGCTAAATGTAAGGGTTCATATGCATAAACAATAATAACTGACTATATAATATGAACATGAGAATACATGCATGAATACATAACTGTAACTGAGATCGTGATAACACTGACTCGTGAATTCTGATAACTAGGATTTTACTGATATTTGAGTACTGATACTGGGATACCTAATGACTAATTCTACTGAATACTGAGGAACTAATATTATATTACTATTAAAGGAATGACTATTTCTAATAGTTCTAATTATGAAGAACTGGTCTGGTTGACTGTATCTAACAGTCCTGAAACTAAATACTGATAACATGGGTTTTATATAATAAATATACTATTAATTGAGTTCGTGATAACATAATTGCTGAGTATGAATACTAATAATATGAGTGACTGTATCTGACAGTCCTAATACTGATGGAACTAGCTGGGTTCTGCACTGTACTAATTTGACTGTATCTGAAAGTCCTGGATTTCTGTAGAACTAAACTAAGTTCTATTACTAAAACTGGATCTGAAACTAAGAATATGGGAGGTAATCATCTAATTGACATGCCCCAAAACTGAACTGGTGGGGTCCAACCTGTAACCCCAGCTGAAATGCTGTCAAGACCGTGCCACGGGTAAAGACAAGCTGTGAGTAAACCCTCTCTGATAGGGAGCTCTTCTGTCAACCCCTCTTATAAGAAAAACTCAAATGAGATATGTATAGTCCCTAGACTTATAGGGGTACATCTCAACCTACGCTGGCTACGTAGTTCTGGAACGCAGGGATTGCTAATAAGGATCACACCTTCTACAGGCTGATAGTGTGTGTCCTCATCCCTGGGTTCACTCGATGCTGAATCCTACCCCCAACTGAATAGACACTGACTGATTAACTAAAATGATTAACTAAACTGAACTGATACTAATGGTATTATTTAGTGGAGCTAAATTGAGTTCATTGAGTTCTGTTGACTGACAAAATGCTACAAAGATCTGAGGAATGATGAAGAGTATTGAAGTTACTGAGATTTCTGGGAATACTGTGGGTACCGAGATTACTTAGTACTGATGCTACTGAGACTACTGAGGTCACTGGGATTACTAAGTAGGACATACTGATACTAAATTTATTGAGTTTTCCTGAGTCATAAGACTAACTGAATTCTAAGGATCATGGCTTGACTGTGAGTATCATGAAAACATGACACTGGCTCTAGGCTCATAGCTAAATTGTTGAGTACAAGTACCCCCAGGACTTGATAGCATGAAACTGATAGGACATGACACTGCTGGAACACATGAAAAATATCAACAATTCATAAAATATTAATTTGGGGATTTCATGAAGCACATGGTTATCATAGTCTTGTACATGAATGGAATTGCATATAAACATGTCATACTTTCATCAACCTAATCTTATGGACATTCCCTCGACCATTCATAATGCACACAATATCATGAAAGTTAATCTGAGTCATAGGGTAAAGCATACACTTATCACTTGGGTCACAATTAAGTTATAATTCCTAATTTCTATTCTATTTTATCAGACACCTAGGATGCATGACTTACGACATAGGCATGACCATCAAATTAATACAATAAAATTTCATATTTCAACTCAATTTCATATGTTTCAGACCACATACTAGCATATGTTCATGAACAACATATAAAGATTCCAACTTGGGAATCATACAACCATAATCACATGAACATAATCAACCTACAACAAAATAATCAAAATACAAGATTTAAAACTTAATTCTTGGGCTTAATGGATGAAAGGAATCCATGAATGAATACTGTGCATACCTTAGTTCTTGATTCTACGATGATTGACGAAGAGATTCTTGAATTTGAGTCTTGGATTAGAATCCCAAATTGAAAACCCTAGCTTGTTCTTGAGAGAAACTTGAGAGAAACAATATATTTTGGGTGAATTATGGTGGAATCACGTGTTATTGGGTATATATTGGGGTGAGAAATGGACCCTTTTAACCCTTGGACGCGTATTTTAATTCTTTGAAAATTTCTCGACCTGGACCCCTGGCGCGACTCGATGCTATCGCGTCGTGTCACTGGAATTTGACAAGTTTGAATTTGATCCTAGGAACGACGCGCCATAATCATGGAAGCTCACTAGATTTTAATGATTACCATTTTGGCGGGCTCCGCAATGCATTGATGGCTAAGGTGGCACACTGTCTTACTAAAATGGCTCTAACTCTTCGTCCGGGTGACAGATTTGGGCAAATTTATTTGCGATTGAAATATTATTCAATTTCTCAAAGGATAAAAATTGAAAATATTGAAAATACCATATGTATAAAAGTGGATTTATCTTTAAAACAAGTCTTTAATATTTCTGGGATGATTTTAAGTTAGGTCTAAGTACGGGGTATTACAATATCTCCCCCTTGGGAACATTTGTCCTCGAATGAGACTGATTTTGATGGGAGAAATGATAAGCTGATGTACATACTAAACATGAATAGCTGAAACATGACTACTTGACCAATATTACAATGATTCATACTGAGCATACATATCTGATGCATGATTTTATGACTAAGCTGATACAAAAATGCATGACTGAGAGTACTGATAAGCTGATTACACATATCTGATGCATGAATACATAACTGAACCGACTCATAAACATACGACTAAACATGTAAGGGTAAAGATACCAAGTTTGAAATAAAAACTGAGCATGGAACTGAAAACCATATTTGTAACTGAAACCTGAACATGAAACTGGATAAGCTTAAGAAAAGCTATTACCTTGGGCTGAGTCTAAGCTTAATTACTAAATATGCATGATCAAAAACATGACAACGTAACTGGTTCTGGAACGTGATACATGAGCTGAATATCGTAATCTAAACTAAGTACCTTGAATACGTGGCATACAACTGAGATTGGAACAAGAGGGTCAACCTATGGGTACTCGCTAATCCAAACTGGATTGGTTACCAGAAGAGAGTAGCATGTTTATTTCATAAAAGTTTTGAGGAATTATAATGTATCTCCCCCTTGGGACACTAGGTCCCTAGAAGAATACTAACTTGACTGCGCTACTGAGGAAAACTGGGATGTTGCACAGAGCACCAATGAACTAAATCATGACTGAATATCTGGGATATAAAACTAAGGCATGATACATGAACCAAGTTGAACATGCAACTACCTAGTTGGTCCATCTTAGAATGATCACATTCACGAGAATTCGAATAGTGTGATTAGGTGGAAAGTTGGGGAAACACACCATCTGAACTTGTCCGTTCTGACTGCTAAACTGAAGTTCTGGCTTTGCAGACTAACTGATGCTAAAAACTTATACTCAATTAGAGCATCTCTATGACACTCTTTCTATAGTGTTCTAACGACTATAGAGAGAAATCGAATCTTTCCTTGGTCTGAGTAGGACATCTAAATGGGAGATCACTACAAGGCTGGGGTTCTTGTATTAGGAGGCAAGTCCTATGAAACATCATCTAAGATAAAGTGACCAAACCTTATACACTGCAATTGAGACTACTGAAAAGGTTCACATGGCGTTGAGCACGAATGCATAAATATACTAATTTATCTGATTATCTGAATGACTTATAGATAAAAACTTGCATATAAGAATGAACTGTACTTAGTCTTAACGACTAGCCTGAGGCTATAGAGTATTATGCATAGGAGGTAAGGACTGACTGAGTAACATGAGGTGACTGGGCATGGATTTATGAAAACTGTATTACTTGAAATTACGAGACCAATCGTATGACATAATTCAGAAACATTCCGTAACTGAGGTACTAAAATACTAATGACTGAGTGACTAATAGCTATATGCTAATGGTCGGGTAATCCTGAAAGTGAACTGAGTGTCTAATCTGGCTGAACTAGGACTGGGACTGAGATTGTAACTTAGATGATAATTGAGACTGTAACCATAACTAAGACTGTAACTGGGACTGAATGCTATTTTCTATAATTGAGGTTAAGACTAGTATGGGAGCACTGAATTCTGATGTCTAAATAACTGATAGCTGAAAGCCATGCTTTTGTAGGACTATCTAAGTCCTTTGCTGGATACTGGCTACAGAATGACGCTGTAATTGAGGCCTACAGAATGGAACATTAACACTATGGATTCACTGAGGTATCTAAACTGAGAGTATACATGACATAATCTGAATTCGACTGAACCCTAAAAGTGAAGTCATTAATCATATGGGCTAAACAAACTGTAAAGAATGACCTGAATGCATGAGTCATGAACTGCATGACCTGAATCTGATGTTTCTATACTCATGGAACTTTATTCATAACGTAGAGTAAGCCGAAACTCCTCATACTAGGAACTTAAATCACACACTATTTTTATGGAAAGCGTGAGAATATAAGCTGGGTACATAGAATTGTGACATGAAGCATGCATAAGTATTGGGAGGGTTGAAGTACAAAACCTCGCATTGCGGTAGGAATAGGTCGGGAATCACCTTCCATTATTGATTTCCTACACATACTAGTATTACTACTAGAACCTAAAGGCCTGGATTTTTGAGATATCATAACCGGAAAGTTACTGCATGCCTATCGAGCTGAGGTGCTGACTGATTCCCCATTCTTCTTTCGTTAGTCCCTTTAGGAGGCATGTTCTATAAACAAAAGGGAGAATGGATTAGACTGAGAGAAAATTTTGAGCTTATAATCACTGTCATGACATGAATACTGTAAGAAGGGAAATTGTTCCTAAAACATCTCATAGCCTCCTACACATAAGTGTGGCGTACAACACACCCATGCACAAGACCCTACTAGATGCGGCCTTTTAGACTTCCTAGGAAACTGTTGAACATTAGGCTCTGATACCAAGTTTGTAACGGCCTGAATCTGGTACCCAGAATGCTACAGGGTTCTCATGACCTCGAAGGACCATAAGCTAATCCATGACTGATATTTGTAACTGTACACTGAATAATATATTGTAAATATGAAGAATATAAGCAGTACGGCCATAAGGTTAAAAACTAAATTAATAATGAATATAATACAATGTCTGTAATGGGGTATAAAAATACCCAAAACTAAAATAAACTATCTGAACATATGTTGTAGTCTGAAAGCCTCTAAACTGTCTAAAACCTATGGAGTTGATGGCACATGTCCCCAACTAACTCCAAAATACTAAATAATAAAGTAATAAATTAATCATGATATCCTCGAATGATGAGGACTCACTGCTAGTCTGGCTGCTGAACGTCTGATCTACTAAGGATGCTCGAGAGCTCGTGCTTATAAACCTATGGTATAAAACACCATAGCGCAAATACGTTAGTACATCGAATATAATGGTATTCAAGTGAGGTAGGCTAAATGCAAGGTTTCATATGCATGAACAATAATAACTGACTGTATAACATGAACGTGAGAATACATTCATGAATACATAACTTTAACTAAGATTGTGATAATGCTGACTCATGAATTTTGATAACGTGGATTTTACTGATATCTAATTACTGATACTAGGATACCAAATGATAGTCTACTGAATACTGAGGAACTAATGTCATATTACTAATAAAGGAATGACCTCTTTTGACAGTTCTGATTATAAAGAACTGGTCTAATTAACTGTATCTGATAACTATGAAAATAAATACTGATAACATGGGTTTCGTATAATTAAAATACTATTAACTGAGTTCGTGATAACGTGATTACTGAATCTGAATACTGATAATATGAGTGACTATATCTGACAGTCTTGATACTGATGGAACTAGCTGGGTTCTACACTGTATTAATTTGACTGTATCTGACAGTCCTATATTTTTGTAGAACTAAACTGAGTTCTATTACTGAAATTGGATCTAAAACTGAGACTGGGGGAGATAATCATCTAATCGACCTGCCCCAAAACTGAACTGGTGGGGTCCAACCTGTATCCCCAGCTGAAAGGGTGTCAACACCGTGCCACGAATAAAGATAAACTGTGAGTAAACCCTCTCTGACATGGAGATTACTAAAGTTACTGAGATTTCTAGGAATACTTTGGTTACCGAGATTACTGAGTACTGATGTTACTGAGACCACTGAGGTCACTAAGATTACTAAGTAGGACTAGACTGATACTAAATTTACCGAGTTTTCCTAAGTCATGAGCCTTCCTGAATTCTAAGGATCATGGCTTGATTGAGAGTATCATGAAAACATAACACTGGCTCTAGGAACACAGCCAAATTGTCGGTTACAAGTACCCCCAGGACTCGATAGCATGAAACTGATAGGACATGATACTTTTTTAACACATGACTAATATTAACAATTAATAATACATTAATTTGGGGATTTCATGAAGCACATGGTTATCATAGTCTTGTACATGAATGGAATTGCATATAAACATGTCATACTTTCATCAACCTAATCTCATGGACATCCTCTCAACCATTCATAATGCACAGAGTGTCATGGAAGTTATTCTTAGTCATAGGATAAAGCATACACTTATCACTTGGGTCATAATTAAGCTATAATGCATAATTTCTATTCTCTTAGGCATTTTATCAAACACCTAGGATGCATGACTTAGGGCATTGGAATGACCATCAAATTGATACAACAAAACTACATATTTCAACTCAATTTCACATATTTCAGATCACATACTAGCATAGGTTCATGAACAACACATAAAGAGTCCAACTTCAGAATCATATAACCATAATCACATGAACATAATCAACCCACAGTAAAATATTCAAAATACAATATTTAAAACTTGATTCTTGGGCTTCATGGATGAAAGGAATCCATGAATGAACACTGTGTATACCTTAGTTCTTGATTCTATAAAGATTGATGGAGAGATTCTTGAATTTAAGTCTTGGATTTGAATCCGTAATTGAAAACACTAGCTTGTTCTTGAGAGAAACTTGAGAGAAATAATATACTTTAGGTGAATTATGGTTGAATCACATGTTATTAGAAATATATAGGGGTGAGAAATTGACCATTTTAACCCTTGGACGCGTATTTTAATTCTGTGAAAATTTTCTGACCTGGAGCCCTGGCGCGACGTGGCGCTATCGCGTCATGTCACTGGAATTTGACAACTCTGAATTTGAACCTTGGCGTTATGCACCATAATTGCGGAGGCTCACTAGATTTTAATGATTACTATTTTGGCTGACTCTGCGATATATTGATGGCTCAGGTGGCACACTGTCTTACTAAAATGGCTCTAACTCTTCGCCCGGGTGTCGAATTTGATCGAATTTAGTATTGATGGAAATATTATTCAACTTCCCAGAATATAAAAAGTGAACATTGAAAATATCACATGTATAAAAGTGAAAATTCATACTTTAAACAAGTCTTTGATATTTCTGGGATGATTTTAAGCTAGGTAGAAGTATGGGGTATTACAATATCTCCTCCTTGGGAATATTTATACTCGAATGAGACTGATTTAGATGGGAGAAACGATAAGCATAAGTATATACTAAACATGAACATCTAAAACATGACTACCTGACTAACATTACTGAGATTATACTGAGCATGCATATCTAATGTATCTCCCTCTTGGGACACTAGGTCCCTAGAAGAATACTGACTTGATTGCAATACTGAAGAAAACTGGGATGATGCACAGAGCACCAACAAACTAAATCGTGACTGAATATCTAGGATATGAAACTAAGGCATGATACATGAACCAAGTTGAACACGCAACTACCTTGTTGGTCTATCTTAGAATGATCACATTCATGAGATTTTGAATAGCGCAATTAGGTGAAAAGATGGGGAAACCATACCATCTGAACTTATCCGTTCTAACTACTAAACCGAAGTACTGGCTTTGCGGACTAACTCATGCTGAAACCTTATACTCGATCGAAGCATTTCTATGAAACTCTTTCTATAGAGTTCTAATGACTGTAAAGAGACGGCGAATCTTGTCCTGGTCTGAGTATGGCATCAGAATGGCAGATCACTACATGGCTGGGGTTCTTGTATTAGGAGGCAATGCCTATGAAATATTATCTAAGATAAAGTGAACAAACCTTATGCACTATAACTAAAACTACTAAAAAGGTTCACATCGTGTTGAGCATGAATGCATAAATATACTAATTTATCTAATTAACTAAATAACTTATAGATGAACGTTGGCATATAAGACTGAACTGTACTTAGTTTGAACGGCTAGTCTGAGGCTGTAGAGTATTATGAATAGGAGGTAAGGACTGTCTGAGTGGCATGAGGTGACTGGGCATGGATTTATGAAAACTGTATTACTTGAAATTGTGAGACCAAGCATATGACATAATTCAGAAATATTCCATAACTGAGGTACTAAAATACTAGTGACTGGCTGGTCGGGTAATCGTGAAAGCGAACAAAGTTTCTGAACTAGCTGAACTAGGACTGGGACTGGGATTATAGTTGATATGGTAATTGAGACTATAACCATAACTAAGACTGTAACTGGGACTGTTGGTTTTCTATAACTGAGGTTTAGAATGGTACAGGAGCATTAAATTCTGATGGTTAAATATCTGATAGCTGAAAGCCATGGTTCTGTAGGACTATCTGAGTCCTTTACTAGATACTGACTACTGAATAACGATGTAACTGAGGCCTGCAGAATGGAACATTAACACTTTGATTCACCGAGGTATCTAAACTGAGAGTATACATGACATAATTTGAGTTTAACTGAACCCTAAGAGTGAAATCATGAATCGTGTGGGCTAAGCATACTGTAAAGAATGACCTGAGTGCATAAGTCATGAGCTGCATAACCTGAGTCTGATGTTTCTGTACTCATGGAACTTTATTTATAACACAGAGTAAGCCAAAACTCCTCATACTAGGAACTTAAATCACACACTAATTTTATGGAAAGCATGAAAATATAAGCTGGGTGCATGGAATTGTGACATGAAGCATGCATAAGTAGCGGGAGGGTTGAAGTACAAAACTTCACATTGCGGTAGGAATAGGTCGAGAATCACCCACCCTTATTGAATTCCTACATATACTGGTATTACTACTTGAACCTAAAGACCTGGATTTCTCAGATATTATAACCAGACAGTTACTACATGTCTGTCGGGCTGCGGTGCTGACCAATTTCCCATTTTCCTTTCGTTAGTCCTTTTGGGAGGCATGTTCTATAAAAGAAAGGGAGAATAGATTAGACTAAGAGAAAATTTTGAGCTTGTGCTCACTGGAATGACATTAATGCTGAAAGAAGGGAAACTATTCCTAAAACATCTCATAGCCTTCTGTACATAAGTGTGGTGCACAACACACCCATGGATAAGACTCTACTAGATGCAGCTTTTCAGACTTTCAAGGACACTGTTGAACCTTAGACTCTGATACCAAGTTTGTAATAACCTGAATTTAGTACCCAGAATGCTACACGATGCTCATCACCCCGAAGGACCAAAAACTAACCCATGACTTATATCTGTAACTGAGCACTGAATAATACATTATAAATATGTGGAATATAAGCTGTAAGACCATAAGGTTCAAAATTGAACAAAAACTGAATATAATATAATATCTGTAATAGGTTATAACAATATCCAAAATTAAAATAAACTGTCTGAATATATGTTGTAGTCTGAAAGCCTCTAAACTGTCTGACAAACTATGGAGTTGATGGGACATGTCCCCAACTAGCTATGAACTACTAAAATAATAAAGTAATAAAATAATCATGCTATTCTCGAATGATAAGGACTCATAGCTAGTCTGACTACTAAATGTCAGATCTACTAAGGATGCTTGGGAGCTTATGCTTCTAAACCTATGGTATTAAACACCATATCACAAATTCATCAGTACGTTGAATATTATGGTATTCAAGTGAGGTAGGATAAATGTAAGGGTTCATATGCATAAATACTAATAACTAACTGTATAACATGAACGTGAGAATACATTTATGAATACGTAACTATAACAGAGATCGCGATAACACTGACTCATAAATTCTGTAAACGTGGATTTTAGTAATATCTGAGTACTAATACTGGGATACCAAATAACTGAGTCTACTGAATACTGAGGAACTAATGTCATATTACTAATAAAGGAATGATTGTTTTTGACAGTTCTGATTATGATGAACTGATTTGATTGACTGTATCTGACAGTCTTGAAATTGAATACTGATAACATGGATTTCATATAATTAATATACTATTAACTGAGTTCATGATAACATGATTACTGAGTTTGAATATTGATAACATGAGTGACTATATCTGATAGTCCTGATACTGATGGAACTAGCTGGTTCTGCACTGTATTGATTTGACTGTATGTGACAGTCCTGGATTTCTATAGAACTGAACTGAGTTCTATTACTGAAACTGGATCTGAAACTGAGACTGTAGGAGGTAATCATCTAACTAATATGCCCCAAAATTAAACTGGCGGGGTCCAACCTATAACCCCAGCTGCAAGGGTATCAGTACTATGCCACGGGTAAAGACAAGTTGAAAGTAAACCCTCTCTGACAGGGAGTCCTTCCGTCAACCCCTCCTCTAAGGAAAACTCAAATGAGATGTATATAGTCCCTAGACTCGTAGGGGTATATCTTAACCTACACTGGCTATGAAGTTCTAGAATACAGGGATTATTACTAAGGATCATAACCTCTACTGGATGACAATATGTGACCTCATCCCTTGGTTAACTCGGCGCTGAATCTTATTCCCAACAGAATAGACACTGAACTGATTAACTGAACTGAACTTATACTAATGGTATTATTTAGCAGAGCTAAACTGAGTTCACTAAGTTCCGTTGACTGGCAGAATGCTCCTGAGATC
This sequence comes from Capsicum annuum, assembly GCF_002878395.1. Lineage (NCBI taxonomy): Eukaryota > Viridiplantae > Streptophyta > Magnoliopsida > Solanales > Solanaceae > Capsicum > Capsicum annuum. The sequence continues at coordinate 99,495,958 of NC_061121.1, read as the reverse complement.
TGAGGACCGACGGAGAGTACTGAAGTTACTGAGATTTCTGGGAATACTAAGGTTACCGACACTATTGAGTACTGATGTTACTGAGACAACTGAGGTCACTGAGATTACTATGTAGGACTAGACTGATACTAAATTTACTGAGTTTTCCTGAGTCATGCGACTTACTGAATTCTAAAGATTAAGGTTTCACTGAGACTATCGTGAAAACATGACATTGGCTGTAGGCACACAGCTAAATTATCGGGTACAAGTACCCCCAGGACTCGATAGCATAAAACTGAAAGGACATGATACTGCTTGAAAACATGACCAATATCAACAATTCATAGTACATTAATTTGGGGATTTCATGAAGCACGTGGTTATCATAGTCTTGTATATGAATGAAATTTCATATAAACATGTCATACTTTCATCAACCTAATCTCATGGACATTTACTCAACCATTCATAATGCACAAAATATCATGGAAGTCATTCTTTGTCATAGGGTAAAGCATACACTTATCACTTGGGTCACAGTTAATCTATAATGCATAATTTCTATTCTCTTAGGCATTTATTCAAACACCTAGGATGCATAACTTAGGTCATAGGCATGACCATTAAATTAATAGAACAAAACTCCATATTTCAACTCAATTTCGCATGTTTCAGACCACATACTAGCATAGGTTTATGAACAACACATAAAAAGTCTAACTTGGGAATCGTACAACCATAATCGCATGTACATAATCAACCCACAACAAAATATTCAAAATACAAGATTTAAAAATTGATTCTTGGGCTTCATGGATGAAAGGAATCCTTGAATGAAAACTGTGCATACCTTAGTTCTTGATTCTACAAAGATTGATGGAGAGATTTTTGAATTTGAGTCTTGGATTTGAATCCCCAATTGAAAATCCTAGCTTGTTCTTGAGAGAAACTTGAGAGAAACAATATATTTTGGATGAATTTATGGCCGAATCACATGTTATTTGGCATATATAGGGGTGAGAAATTGACCCTTTTAACCCTTGGACGTGTATTTTAATTATGCAAAAATTTCCCGACCAGGACCCCCAGTACGACACGGCGCTATCGCGCCGTGTCACTGGAATTTGACAACTCTAAATAAGAGCCTTGGAGCGATGCACCATAATTTCGAAGGGTCACTAGATTTGGATGATTGTCATATTGGCTGGCTCCGTGACGCGTTGATGGCTTAGGTGACTAAAATTTCTTTAACTCTTCGCCCGGGTGTCGGATTTAGGCAAATTTGGTATCAATGGAAAGCTTATTAAATTTTCCACATGACTAAAAGTGAAAATCTTGAAAATAATACATGTATAAAAGTAGATTCATCTTTGAAACAAGTCTTTTATATTTTTGGGATGATTTTAAGCTAGGTAAAAGTATGGGGTATTACAATATCTCCTCCTTGGGAACATTCATCCTAGAATGACACTGATTTATATGGGAGAAATGATAAGCTGAAGTACATACTTAACATGAACAGCTGAAACATGACTACCTGACTGACATTACTGAGATTCATACTGAGCATGCACATCTGATGCATGATTTTTTGACTGAGCTGGTACATGAATGCATGACTGAGAGTACTAATAAGTTGATCATAAATATCTGATGCGTGAATAAATGACTAAACTGACTCATGAACATGCGACTAAACATGTAAGGGTAACGATACCAAGTTTGAAATAAAAATTGAGCATGGAACTGAATACCACATTTGTAACTGAAACCTGAATATGAAACTGGATAAGCTTAACAAAAGTTATTACCTTAGGCTGAGTCTAAGCTTAATTACTAAATATGCATAAGTTGAAACATGAGAACGTAACTGGGTATGGAACGTGATAAGTGAGGTGAATATTATGATCTAAACTAAGTACCTTGAATACGTGGCATACGACCGAGATTGGAGCTAGAGGGTCAACCTATGGGTACCCACTAATCTAAACTAGGTTCATTATGAGAATAGAGTGGCATATTTGTCTCATAAAAGTTTTGGGGAATTATAGTGTATCTCCCCTTGGGACACTAGGTCCCTAGAAGAATACAACTTGACAGCGATACTGAGGAAAACTAGGATGATGCACAGGACACCAATAAACTAAATCGTGACTGAATATCTAGGATATGAAACTAAGGCATGATACATGAACCAATTTGAACATGCAACTACCTTGTTGGTCCATCTTAGAATGATCACATTTATGAGATTCTGAATAGTGCAATTAGGTGAAAAGATGAGGAAACCACACCATCTAAACTTGTCCATTCTAACTGCTAAATTGAAGTATTGGATCTGTGGACTAACTCATGCTGAAAACCTATACTCGATTGGAGCATTTCTATGACACTCTTTCTATAGAGTTCTAATGACTGTAGAGAGAAAATAAATCTTGGCCTGGTCTGAGTAGGACATCTGAATGGGAGATCTCTACATGGATGGGGTTCTTGTATTAGGATACAAGGCCTATGAAACATCATCTAAGATAAAGTGACCAAACCTTATGCACTGCAACTGAGACTGCTGAAAAGGTTCACATAGTGTTGAGCGCGAATGCATAAATATACTAATTTATCTAATTAACTAATGACTTATAGATGAACGCTGGCATATAAGACTGAACTGTACTTAGTCTAAACGACTAGTCTGAGGCTGTAGAGTATTATGCATAGGAGGTAAGGACTGACTGAGTAGCATGAGGTGACTGGGCATGGATTTACAAAAACTGTATTACTTGAAATTACGAGACCAAGCGTATAACATAATTTAGAAACATTTCATATCTAAGGTACTAAAGTACTAATGATCGAGTAACTGATAGTTATATGCAATGGTCGGGTAATCCTGAAAGAGAACTGATTTTCTGATCTGGCTGAACTAGGACTGGGACTGAGATTGTAGCTAAGACATTAATTGATACTGTAACATAACTAAGAGTGTAACTGGGACTGAATGTTGGTTTTCTATGACTAAGGTTTAGACTAGTATGGGAGCACTAAATTCTGATGGCTAAATAACTGATAGCTGAAAGCCATGGTTCTGTAGAACTATCTGAGTCCTTTACTGGATACTGACAACTGAATAATGCTTTAACTGAGGCCTGTGGAATGGAACATTAACACTATAGATTCATCGAGGTATCTAAACAAAGAGTATACGTGATACAATCTGAGTTTGACTGAACCCTAAGAGTGAAATCATGAATCATGTGGGCTAAGCATACTGTAAAGAATGACATGAGTGCATAAGTCAAAAGATGCATGACCTAATGAAACGCCTTAATTTTTTTCTGAACCAGAACGCTACATGGTGCTTATGACCCTAGAGGACCACAAGCTAACCCATGACTGATATCTATACCTGTACACTACAATATAATCATAATAATGTAGAAAACATAAACATGTACGCCATAAGGTTCAACTGAATAAAGAATCTGGTAAAATAACATCCATATGGGTGAAAGATACCCAAAAACAATTGAAAATTTAATCAAATCAGAACTAAATTTGAAATCCTCTAAACACTGTCTGAATAAGAAGTTGAAGGAACATGTCTCCAAATAACTCCATAAACTGATAGATAACTAAAATAATAAATGAATAAATCAAATCATATCGTCCTCTAATAAAGAGGACTCACAGCAACTCTGTATACTGGAATGCAACTGCTACTGCTGGTCTAGAACTCGTGTCTCTGAACCTATGGTGTAACATAAAGAGAAAGCACCATAGCATGAATGTGTCAGTACAACTAGAGTACTGAGTATACGAGTGAGGTAGACTGATCATAAATAGGGTTACATGCATAAAAAATGCTAACTAACTAATACACAGTTTACTGATAACTGATCATGACTGATACTGTAGTTCTGAATACATGGGTGACTGTGTCTGACAGTCCTATATCTGATGGAACTATCTGAGTTCCATACTATAACTGAATTTGACTGTATCTAACAGTGCTGGTATACTGGTATCTGAAGAACTGTCTGAGTTCTTTTATTGAGACTGAGTCTGAAACTGTGGGAGATAGCTGTTTAACCTACATGCCCCAATAATGCATATAGCTAAGTTGGGGTCCAATCTCTGCCCCGACTGTAGGGGTATTAATATCGCGCCACTGGTAAGGACAGCTATGAGTAACCCTTATCTGGAAGGTACTCAAAATGAAAATGGTGGGAACCCTAAACTGACAGGTTAATCCACCTCATCAACCCTAATCTGGTAGGTTAAGATGTCTAAACCTACGCTGGCTATGTAGTTCTGGAACACAAGGATGACTACTAATAATCACACCCTAAACTAGTAGGTGAGTTCCCATCCTTGGGTTCACTCGGTGCTAACTTCTACTCCCATCTGAAGAGACTGAGCATGATTTAACTGACTGTACATGGATTGAATAACTGACATCCGTTGACTGACAGAATAGTACTACTCTCTGAGAATTTACTAAGATCATGAGATTTCTGAGGTTTCTTGAGTTACATGACTGACTGAGTTCTATAGATTGTGGCTTGACTGAGATTATCATGACGACATGACATGGCTCTAGGAACACAGCTATGTTTTTCGGGTACGAATACCCCCAGGACTCGATGGAAGGAAACTGACACACATGACATGACTTGATCATAAGATTTGAGTCCACAATTCATAATATCCTACATAAGGGATTTCATACTAAGCATGGTTATCAATAATGTATTGCATGTAAAGGATTTCATGTCACATAGAAGTACTTGCACAACCTTAATAACATGTTCATTGCATAATCATACTAGCTACACATATCAATAGCATGGAAGTTCAGGTGCAATCATCTTAAGAGTTGACATATTTTGTCATTTATATACTATGGGGTCATGGGAACATGATTTTTAGCATTCTAGGCATTTTAACAAACACCTTACATGCACACTTTGGGGCATAGGTTTTCTCAACAATTTTAATCATCTTGAACCACCCAAATTCATGGGCTTTAACTACAAGCATGCATACATCATGGAAGTCAACTTAAATTAATATCTTGAAGCTTAAACAATGATCATTAACATGAACAACATCAGATAACAACAAGGAAATCAAAGTTTTTCATTTAAAAGCATGGCTCTTGAACTCTATGAACGAAAAGGGTCCATAGATGAACACTTCCATACCTGACTCAAGGTTCTTGATGTTTTTGAAGTTGAAGGATTTGAAATCCTTTGATTCTTGAAGAAGATTGGGTCTTGTTCTTGGAGATTAAATTTAGAGAGAAACCCTAGTTTTTATTTGTGAAATAATAATGAGCATAATGGCTGAATTCGGACTTATCTGGCTATATTTAGGCGAGTGATAAGTGACCAAAATACCCCTATTAAAATGATCTGTCAATAAAATGAACGTGGCGTGTGACGGTCCAACTGATGGTCCATCAGACACTTGACGGTCCATTACTTAGCCCATCAGACGTGGACCAGAAATGTGGTTCACTAGATAAGAGTTGACGGCCTGGATGACGTTCATCATAACTTTGACAGTCTGTCAACTTGTCCATCAGTCCTTATCCAGTACGTGCTCAAATGCCTTGGTTGTGATGGTCAAAGTAGTGGTCTGTCACTTATGTGGCGGTCCGTCACTTATGTGGCGGTCCGTCACTTATGTAGCGGTCCGTCACTTATGTGGCGGTCCGTCACTTATGTGGCGGTCCGTCAACTTGGCCATACCTGGGCGTTTCGACAGTTCCAAGTAAAACATCTATAACTTCCTCGTCTGATGTCAGATTTGGACAAAATTGGTACCGTTGGAAAGCTAACTCAATTTCCCATATGATAGAAGGTGAAAATCTCAAAAATACCATATGTACAAAGATAGGTTTACATTTCAAAGTAAGTCCTAGCATCCTTAAGATGATTTCTAGCTAGAAAAAAGGCATGGGTATTACAATATCTCCCCATTGGGAACATTCATCCTCGAATGGAATTGACTTAGAGGGGAAACAATAATCCAAACATGAGTAGCTGGAACATGATATTATGACTGACAAACTGAACGCGTTATACTAAACATGCATATTTGATGCACGTGTAACTGATTCATGAATGCATGACTGAGGTTCTCGCAATAAGAATACATATCGGGTGCATGATTATTTACTGGACTGATATATGTATGCATGATTGAAAATGCAATGGTACTTGATACCAAATTTGTGATGGAACATGAACACGAAACGAAATATCAAGTTGTATTGAATGCTAAATGTGAAACTGAATAAGGTTAAGGAGGATTGTTACCTTGAGATTGATCTGGGTTGGTGGAGAAAAGGTGAGGGTACTTGGTACGCATGTCTGCTTTTGCTTCCCAAGTAGCTCTCTTAACGGACTAATTTCGCCAAAAAACTTTGACTAGAGGGACTTCTTTATTCCTCAGCCTATGAATCTGATAGTCTAAAATTTTGACTGGAATCTCTACATAAGAGAAGCTGTCTTGAACATCAATGTTCTGAATAGGGACTACAACTGCTGGGTAACCTATGTACTTCTTGAGCAAGGAGACATGGAAGATCAGATGAACTGAGGCTAGATCTGAAGGCAATTTGAGCTCATAAGCTACCTTACCAAAGCAACTGAGAATCCTGAAGGGACCGACATAGCGGGGACTGAGTTTCCCTTTCTTACCAAACCTCTTCAATCCCTTCATGGGAGAGATCTTAAGATAGACATAGTCATTGACCTCTAACTCAAGATCCTTTCTACGAACATCTGCATAAGACTTCTGTCGGCTCTAAGCAGCCCGAAGTCTCTCTTTGATCAACTGAACTTTCTCTAAGGCATTGAATACCAAGTCAGGACTGATGACTGAGGCCTCACTAACTTCGAACCAACCGACTAGAGATCTACACCTCCTACCATAGAGAGCTTCAAACAGAGCTATCTGAATACTGGAATAATAGCGATTGTTGTATGCAAACTCAATCAAGGGCAAGTAGTCATACCAACTTTCCTTGAAATCAATTACACACGCCCTTAGCATATCTTCAAGAGTTTGAATGGTCCTCTCTGCTTGGCCATCTGTCTGAGGATGAAACATTGTACTGAGATGGACTTGGGTACCAAGACCCTTTTGGAATGCTTTCCAAAAGTGAGAGGTAAACTGTGCACCTCTATCTGAGATGATAGATAATGGAACATCGTGTAATCTGACCAACTCCCTGATATAGAGTTTGGCATAATCCTTGGTTAAATAAGAGGTACGAACTAGAAGGAAATGAGCTGACTTGGTCATTCTGTCTACAATAACCCAAACTAAATCATGTTAATGACGAGTTCAAGGCAAACCCATCACGAAATCCATGTTCACTTCTTCCCACTTCCAAGTAGAAATGGTGAACTCCTGTATGGACCCACTAAGTTTCTAATGCTCTATCTTAACCTGCTGACATGTAAAGCACTTAGCCATAAACTCTGCAACATCTCTTTTCATCCCACTCAACCAATAAATCTCCCACAAGTCGTGGTACATCTTAGTGGCCCCTGGATGAATAAAGTATCACGCACCATGTGCTTTTGTAAGAATTCGCTGCCTCAAGTCATCTATACCTGGAACACACAGACTACCCTGACAATGAAGAACACCATCTTCTCCTTAGAAGAAAGCCTCTACTTTCTGATTCTGAATTGATCTTTTAGCTTGACAAGGCTGGGATCCTTGTCTTGCTTTTCTTTCACCTCAAAAACTAGAGATGACTCTCACCTACTCTGTACATATACACCACCTTCTGAAGAGTCGACTAAGCAAACGCCTAGTCTAGCAAGCTAATAGATTTCCTCGGCTATCTTTTTCTTGCTATCCTCAACGTGAGAAACACTACCCATGGAGAGTTTACTGAGAGCATCAGCCATAACATTGGCCTTGCCTGGGGGATAAAGGACACTCATGTCACAATTCTTCAAGAGCTCTAACTACCTTCTCTGACAAAGATTGAGATCTTTCTAAGAAAAGATATACCGAAGACTCTTATGATCTGTGAAGACATCTATATGAACTTCGTATAAATAATGCCTCCAAATCTTTAAGGGAAATACAATGGTTGCTAACTCAAGATCATAAGTAGGATAATTCTTCTCATGGGGCTTTAACTGTCTGGAGGCGTAGGCTATGACTTTACCATGCTGCATGAGGACATAACCTAAACCCACTCTGGATGCATCACAATAGACTACAAAACCATCTAAACCATCTGGAAGATCTAGAACTGGAGCTGAGTTGAGTTGAGTCTTCAACTCCTAAAAACTCTTCTCACATGAGTCTGACCACTGAAACTTAATCTTCTTCTGAGTCAATCTAGACGTAGGAGATACAATAGAAGAAAATCCATCGACAAACTGTCTGTAATAGCCAGCCAAACCTAAGAAACTCCTAATATCTAATAGAGAGATAGGTCCAAGCCAGTTTCTTACCACTTTAGTTTTCTGAGGATCTATAATGCCATAACCGGAAATAATATGACCAATGAATGCTACTGATCTTAGCTAAAATTTGCACTTACTGAACTTGGCGAACAACTGATGGTCTCTGCCAGCCTGAAGAATAATTCTGAGATGGTCTAAATGATCATGCTCCATACGAGAATAGACCAGAATATCATCTATGAAGACTATGATAAACATGTCCAAGTACTGCTTAAATACTCGATTCATCAAGTCCATGAAGGCTGCAGGGGCATTGGTAAGACCAAAAGACATGACTATAAATTTGAAGTGACCATACTGAGTATAAAAAGTTGTCTTTGGGATGTCACATTCCATAACTCTGAGCTGGTGATAGCCTGATCTGAGGTCTATCTTGGGGAAATAACTGGCACCCTAAAGTTGGTCAAACAAATCATCTATTTTGGGAAGTGGATACCTGTTCTTGACCATAACTTTGTTGAGCTGACGATAATCAATACACATCCTGAGATAATTGTCTTTCTTGCACACGAATAAGACTGGTGCACCCCATTGGGATACACTGATCCTGATAAATCCCTTGCCTAAGAGATCTTTCAACTGATCTTTTAGCTCTTTGAGTTCTACTGGTGCCATTCTATATGGTGGAATAGAGATAGGCTGAGTATCTGGGAGAAGGTCTATGCCGAAGTCCATTTCCCTTTCGGGAGAAATCCATGGAAGATCTTCGGTAAAGACATCTGAATATTCATTAACCACTAGGACTGATTCAAGATTGGGAGATTTGGTACTGGAATCCTTTACATACACAGGATGATACACATACCCCTTTGAAATCATTTTCCTTGCCCGAAGGTAGGAAATAAGATGACCCTTCAAAGATAAAGTAATACCCTTCCACTCTAGGATGGGCTCATTTGGGAACTAACATTAAATTATTCAGGTTCTACAATCGACTGTGGCATAGCAGGATTGAATCCAATCTATGTCGAGAATGACATCAAAATCAGTCATTTCTAATTCGACTAAATCTGCTGACGTGGATTTCTGAAATATCATAATCAGGTAGTTCTTGTATACCCGCTGGGCTATGATGGTTTTACCCATTAGGATAGAGACTAAAAAGGGCTCTACTAAAATTTTGGGACTGATTCTGAAATCGCCTGCTATGTATGGAGTGACAAAAGACAAGGATGCACCTGAATCTAGCAAAGCATAAACATGAACAAGGCAAATCTGTAACGTACCAGTAATGACATAAGGAGAATTTTCCCAATCCTGTTGAGTCTGGAGAGCATAGAGCCTATTTGGGTATTTCCCGCTAGTAGCACTAGAAGTGGCATCTTTCTGGTTAGGGCGACCGGACTGAGCTGTGGAATGATTCTACTGACCCTGAGGACCTGGCTGAGGACAGTCCTTAACTCTGTGGCTAGGCTTGCCACAATCGAAACAAATTCCTTGACCCGCTCTACACACACCCTGATGGTGCTTACCATAAGTCTAACACTGAGGATAATTACGGGCACTACTAATACTATCCTGAGATTTAGAGCCCAGTGCTCTATCTCTATTGCCATCTCTAAATTTCGGCACTGGGGTACTAGCGGAGGAAGGAGCTAGATCTGTTGACTTGGGATGAAACTACAAACCATTTTCTCCTTCTGATTTAGGTTGAGAAAAACTAAACTGTCGGCCTTTGCTATCTTGTTCTGCCTCTCCCTAGTCCTGACCTTTTGATCCTCTATCTACAGAGCATGGGTCATGAGCCTGGCTAAAGTCATATCACTGTTCAGCATTACAGATCTACACTCATTTACCACGCGATCAGTCACTCCTGACATGAACTTGCTCATCTTAGCCCTGTTGTCTACAACTATATGAGGGGCATATCTCGCTAGCTGAGTAAATTTAAGAGAATACTCTATAACTGTCATATTTCCCTGCCTAAGGTTGATGAATTTAAGACCTCTGGCCTCCCTCAGTTCTTGGGGAAAGAATTTATCTGAGAAAGTCGTGAAAAATTCCTCTCACTTTATAGGACATGCATTATCTAACCTCTCAGACTTTTACTATGTGTACCAAGTGTGAGCAACATCCTGTAACTGGTATGCGGCTAACTTGCCGCTCTGAACAGAAATAACTCCCATGATGTCAATGACCTTCTGGACTTGGTTAATGAACTCCTGAGGGTCTTCATCAAACTTTGACCAAAAGAAAGATGGAGGGTTCATTTGGGTGAAGTCCTGAATCCTGACTGCTGCGAAATTTGCAATTGGATTGGCCGGAATAACTGGTGGCCATTTATTCTTGGCAGCCACAAACTGAGTAAGTGTGGTTAATGCGGCTCTAAACTCCACATGAGAAACATGTTCGCCCAAAGGATCTACGGGCTGAGGAGTTGGCTGGTTTATTCTCTTTGGAGGCATATTCTGAAATAAGAGAAGAACGGATTAGACTGAGAGTTTAACTTAAGATTATGCTCACTAGCACGACATGAATACTGAAAGAAGGAAAACTGTTCCTAAAATATCTCATAGCCTCTTGCATATAAATGTGGCGCGAAAGTTCCTAAAACATCTCATTAGATGCGGGTTTCAAACTTCCTAGGACTCTATTAAACCTTAGGCTCTGATACCAAGTTTGTAATGTCCCAATTTTTTTCTGAACTGTAACGCTACACGGTGCTTATGACCTCGAAGGACCATAAGCTAATCCATGACTAATATCTATACCTGTACACTATAATATATATCATAATAATGCAAAAAACATGAACGTGTAGGCCATAAAGCTCAACTAAATAAAGAATCTGGTAAAATAACATCCAAATGGGTAAAAGATACCCAAAACAACTAAAAACTGAATCAAATCTGAACTAAATCAGAAAGCCTCTAAATACTGTCTGAATAAGGAGTTAAAGAAACATGTCTCCAACTAACTCCGTAAATTGATAGCTAACTAAAATAACAAATGAATAAATCAAATCATATCTTCCTTGAATGAAGAGGACTCATTGCAACTCTGTATACTGGAATGCGACTGCTACTGCTGGTTTGGAACTCGTATCTCTGAACCTATGGTGTAACATAAAGAGAAAGCACCATAGTATGAATACATCAGTACAACTGGAGTACTGAGTATTCGAGTGAGGTAGGGTAAACATAAATAGGTTTACATACATGAACAATGCTAACTAACTGACTGATATGAACGTAAGAGTGCAAACATGCATACGTAGAAAGTGAGATCGCAAATACGTGATAGCTAAATCTGTATGCTAATACATAGTTTACTGATAACTGATCATGACTAATACTGTAGTTTTGAATACATGGGTGATTGTGTTTGACAGTCCTTCATCTGATGGAACTATCTGAGTTCCGCACTATAACTGAATTTGACTGTATCTAACAGTCCTGGTATTCTGGTATATGAAGAACTGTCTGAGTTCTTTTACTGAGACTGAGTCTGAAACTGTGGGAGATAGTTTTTCAACTGACATGCCCCAATAATGCATATAGCTAAGTTGGGGTCTAATCTCTGCCCCGACTGAAGGGGTATCAATACTGCGCCACTGGTAAGGACAATTGCGAGTGATCCTTATATGGCAGGTACTCAAAATGAGAATGGTGGGAACCCTAAACTGACAGGTTAATCCACCTCATCAACCCTAATCTAACAGGCTAAGATGTCTCAACCTACGCTGGCTACGTAGTTCTAGAACACAAAGATGACTACTAATAATCACACCCTAAACTAGTAGGTGAGTTCCCAACCTTGGGTTCACTCGATGCTAACTTATACTCCCATCTAAAGAGACTAAACATGATTTAACTGACTATATATGGACTAAATAACTATATATGGACTAAATAACTATATATGGACTAAATAACTAACATCCGTTGACTGATGGAATAGTACTACTCTCTAAGAATTTACTGAGATCATGAGATTTCTGAGGTTTCCTGAGTCACATGACTGACTGAGTTCTATAGATTATGTCTTGACTGAGATGATCATGAAGACATGACATGGCTCTAGGCACACAGTTATGTTTTTTGGGTACGAATATCCCCAGGACTCGATGGAAGAAAACTGACACACATGACATGACTTGATCACAAGATTTGAGTCCGCAATTCAAAATATCATACATAAGGGATTTCATACTAAGCATGGTTATCAACAATGTATTGCATGGAAAGGATTTCATGTCACATGGAAGTACTTGCACAACCTTAATAACATGTTCATTACATAATCATACTAGCAACACATATCAATAGCATGGAAGTTCATGTGGAATCATCTTAAGAGTTGACATAGCTTGTCATTTAAATACTATGGGGTCATGGGAACATGATTTTTAGCATTCTAGTCATTTTAACAAACACCTTGCATGCACACTTTGGGGCATAGGTTTTCTCAACAATTTTAATCATCTTGAACCACCCAAATTCATGGATTTTAACTACAAGCATGCATACATCATGAAAGTCAACTTAAATTAATATCTTAAATCTTAAACAATGATCATTAACATGAACAACATCACATAACAACAAGGAAATCAAAGTTTTTCATTTAAAAGCATGGCTGTTGAACTCTATAAACGAAAAGGGTCCATAGATGAACACTACCATACCTGACTCAAGGTTCTTGATGTTTTTGAACTTGAAGGATTTGAAATCCTTTGATTCTTGAAGAAGATTGGGTCTTGTTCTTGGAGATTAAATTTAGAGAGAAACCCTAGTTTTTATTTGTGAAATAATAATGAGCATAATGGCTGAATTCGGACTTATCTGGGTATATGTAGACGAGTGATAAGTGACCAAAATACCCCTATTAAAATGACCTGGAAATAAACTAAATGTGGCGTGTGATGGTTCAACTGATGGTCCATCAGAAACTTAACGGTCCATCACTTAGCCCGTCAGACGTTGACCAGAAATGGGGTTCACTGGATAAGAGTTGACGGCCTAAATGATGGTTCGTCAACTTAGCCGTCAGTCCTTATCCAGTATGTGGCTCAACTGCCTTGGTTGTGATGGTCAAAGTGGTGGTCCGTCACTTATGTGGAGGTCCGTCACTTATGTGGCGGTCCGTCAACTTGGCCGTCATACCTGGGCGTTTCCGACAGTTCCAAGTAAAACGTCCATAACTTCCTCATCTGATGTCGGATTTGGACAAAATTGGTACTGTTGGAAAGCTAACTCAATTTTCCATGTAATAGAAAGTGAAAATCTCAAAAATACCATGTGAATAAAGATAGTTTTATATTTCAAAGTAAGTCCTAGCATCTTCGAGATGATTTCTAGCTAGGAAAAAGGCCGTAACACGAAGTAAGCCGAAACTCCTCATACTAAGAACTTAAATCACATATTATTTTTATGGAAAGAGCGATAATATAAGCTGGGTGCATGGAATTGTGACATGAAGCATGCATAAGTATCGGGAGGGTTGAAGTACAAAACTTTGCATTCCGATAGGAATAGGTTGTGAATCACCTTTCCTTATTGATTTCCTACACATACTGGTATTACTACTAGAACCTGAAGGCCTAGATTTCTGAGATATCACAACTGGACTATTACTGCATTCCTGTCCAGTTGAGGTGCTGACCGATTTTCCATTATCTTTTCGTTAGTCCCTTTGGAAGGTATGTTCTATAAACGAAAGGGAAATGGATTAGACTGAGAGAAAATTTCAAACTTATGCTCACTGCCACGACATGAATACTGAAAGAAGGGAAATTATTCTTGAAACATCTCATAGCCTCTTACACATAAGTATGGTGTACAGCACACCCATGCACAAGACTCTACTAGATGCGGCTTTTTAGACTTCCTAGGACACTGTTGAACCTTAGGCTCTGATACCAAGTTTGTAATGCCTCAAATCTGGTACCTGGAATGCTACACGGTGCTCTTGACTCCGAAGGACCACAAACTAACCCATGACTAATATATGTAACTGAGCACTGAATAATACATTATAAATATGCAGAATATAAGTTGTAAGGTCATAAGGTTCAAAACTGAACTAATACTGAATATAATATAATATCTTTAATGGGGTATAAAAATACCAAAAATTAAAATAAACTATCTGAACACATGTTGTAGTCTGAAAGCCTCTAAACTGTCTGACAAACTATGGAGTTGATGGGACATGTCCCTAACTAACTCCGAACTACTAAAATAATAAAGTAATAAAATAATCATTTTATCCTCGAATGATGAGGACTCACTACTAGTATGGCTGCTGAACTTTTGATCTACTAAGGATGCTCGAGAGTTCGTGCTTCTAAACCCATGGTATAAAACACCATAGCGCAAATGCGTCAGTACGTTGAATATACTGGTATGCAAGTAAGGTAGGCTAAATGCAAGGGTTTATATGCATGAAAAATAATAACTGACTATATAATATGAACATGAGAATACATGCATAAATACATAACTGTAACTGAGATCGTGATAACGCTGACTCGTGAATTCTGATAACTAGGATTTTACTGATATCTAAGTACTGATACTGGGATACCAAATGACTAATTCTACTGAATACTGAGGAACTAATATTTTATTACAAATAAAGAATGACTATTTTTGACAGTTCTGATTGTGAAGAACTGGTCTGATTGACTGTACCTAATAGTTCTGAAACTGAATACTGATAACATCAGTTTTGTATAATTAATATACTATTAACTGAGTTCATGATAACATGATTGCTGAGTCTAAATACTGATAACATGAGTGATTGTATCTGACAGTCCTGATACTGATGGAACTAGTTAGGTTCCACACTGTACTAATTTGACTGTATCTGACAGTCCTGGATTTCTATATAACTAAACTGAGTTCTATTACTAAAACTAGATCTGAAACTAAGATTGTGGGAGGTAATCATCTAACTGATATGTCCTGAAACTGAACAGGTGGGGTCCAACCTGTAACCCCAGTTGGAAGGGTGTCAGTACCATGCCACAGGTACAGACAAGCTGTGAGTAAGCCCTCGCTGATAGGGAGCTCTTCCGTTAACCCCTTCTGTAAGGAAAACTCAAATGAGATGTGTATAGTCCCTAGACTCATAGGGGTACATCTCAACCTACGTTGGCTACGTAGTTCTGGAACGTAGGGATGACTACTAAGGATCACACCCTTTACTAGCTGACAGTGTGTGTCCTCATCCCGGGGTTCACTCGGTGATGAATCCTACTCCCAACTTAATAGACACTGAACTGATTAACTGAACAGAACTGATACTAATGGTATTGTTTAGCGGAGCTAAATAGAGTTCACTGAGTTCTATTGACTGATGGAATGCTATTAAGATCTGAGAACTGATAAAGAGTACTGAAGTTACTGAGATTTACGGGAATACTGAGGTTACCGAGATTACTGAGTACTGATATTACTAAGACCACTGACGTCACTGAGATTACTGAGTAGGGACTAGACTGATACTAAATTTACTATGTTTTCCTGAGTCATGAGACTGACTGAATTCTTAGGATCATTACTTGACTGAGAGTATCATGAAAACATGACATTGGCTCTAGGCACACAGCTAAATTGTCAGGTACAAGTAACCCCAACACTCGATAGCATGAAACTGACAGGACAGGACACTTCTTGAATGCATGACCAATATCAAAAATTCATAATACATTAATTTGGGGATTTCATAAAGCACATGGTTATCATAGTCTTGTACATGAAATGGAATTACATATAAACATGTCATACTTTCATCAACCTAATCTCATGGACATTTCCTCAACCATTCATAATGCACACAATATCATGAAAGTCATTCTTAGTCAAAGGGTAAAGCATACACTTATCACTTGGGTCATAATTAATCTATAATGCTAATTTCTATTCTCTTAGGCATTTTATCAAATACCTAGGATGCATGACTTAGGGCATAGGCATGACCATCAAATTAATACAATAAAACTCCATATTTCAACTTAATTTCACATATTTCAGACCACATACTAGCATAGGTTCATGAACAACACATAAAGATTCCAACTTGAGAATCATACAACCATAATCATATGAACATAATCAACCCATAACAAAATATTCAAAATACAAGATTTAAAACTTGATTCTTGGGATTCATGGATGAAAGAAATTCATGAATGAACACTGTGCATACCATAGTTCTTGATTCTACGAAGATTGACGAAGAGATTCTTGAATTTGAATCCTCAATTGAAAACCCTAGCTTGTTCTTGAGAGAAACTTGAGATAAACAATATCTTTTGGGTGAATTATGGCTGAATCACGTGTTATTGGGTATAGGGGTAAAAGATTAACCCTTTTAACCCTTGGACGCGATTTTAATTCTGTGAAAATTTTCCAACCTGGACCCCTGGCGCAACGCGGTGCTATTGTGCTGTGCCACAAGAATTTGAAAACTCTGAATTTGAGCCTTGGTGCGACGCGCCATAATCACAGAGGCTCACTAGATTTTGATGATTGTCATTTTGGCTGGCTCTGCGACGCGTTGATGGCTCAAGTTGCACACTATCTTACTAAAATGGTCTAACTCTTCGCCCGGGTGTCGGGTTTGGGCGAATTTGGTATTGATGGAAAGCTTATTCAATTTTCCACATGATAGAAAGTGAAACTATTGAAAATATGGTATATTACAGCAACACAAGGGCGACTTTAGGGAAAATATCAAAGATGTTCCAAATAGAAAAGAGGGAAAATTCTATGAATAATTTCATGCTGCTAGTCATCCTTTGTTTGATGGGTGTTCACACTCTCATTTGTCTATTGCTGTTAGATTATTAAGTATTAAATCTGACTGAAATATTATTGAAGGAGTTATGGACTCAATGATAGACCTTATTAAAGAGTTAGTTGACCCCGACTTGGAGGTTCCTGATTCTTTCTATAAGGAAAAAAGATTGGTGTCAAAGTTTGGTCTCTCCTCGGTTAGAATTGATTGTTGTGAAAATGGTTGCATATTATACTTTAAGGAAGATACTAACCTAGATTCCTGTAAGTTTTGTTAGCACCCTAGATATAAGCGTGGTTCTAGTAGAAATTAAATTGCTATTAAGGCGATGCATTATTTACCTGTAATACCAAGATTGAAGAGGTTGTATGCTTCAAATAGCTTAGCTCCTCATATGAGATAGCATAGTGAAAATAGAAGGCCCACTGGTGTTATATGTCATCCATCTGATGGAGAGGCTTGGAATCATTTTAATGCAACTTATCTAGATTTTTCACCTGATCCAAGAAATATCCGTTTGGGATTATGTACGGATGGCTTCTCTCCTTTTTTAGTTGGTGTTGCGCCCTATTCATGTTGGCCTATATTTATCACCCCGTATAATCTTCCTCTTAAAATTTTGATGACTAGTCCCTATATATTTTTAAATTGTAGTGTTCCTGGCCCGCGTAATCCAAAAAGTGGAATAGATATCTACTTGCAACTTTTGATCGATGAACTTCAAATTTTATAGCATGAAGGGGTTGAAACTTGGGACATCTTACTTAAATAAAATTTCAATCTGCGTGCATATCTAATATGGACTGTTAATGATTTTCTTGCTTATGGAATGTTGTCTGGATGGATGACAGCTGGAAAGCTGGCTTGTCCATACTGCATGGAAAAAATAAAATCTTTCACATTGAGACGTGACAAGAAAAATTCATGGTTTGATTGTCATTGTTGTGTCTTGCCACCTAATCATGAATTTAGGAGACTCAAGAATTCATTCAGTAGGAATAGAAGGGAACATGATGGTCCACCTCTAAGGCTGTCTGGTCATGACATCTGGGAGATAGTTCAGGATTTGCCTAAAGCCAGCGAGGAACCATTGTATAGGCTTGATGGATATGGCGTTTTGCATAACTAAACTAAGCAAAGTATATTTTGAGAGTTAGAATATTGGCCAGATAATTTACTTAGAAATAATGTTGATGTCATGAATACTGAGAAGAACTATTTTGACAACTTGTTCAACACAATTATGGATGTCACCGGCAAAACAAAGGATAATCCTAAGGCCAGACTTGACTTACCAGAATATTGCAAACGCAGAGAATTACACTTACAGGAGGGGCCCAATGGTAATGTTCTTAAGCCCAAGGCTAGTTTTACATTCAAGTTGGATCAAAAGCATCAAATATGTGAGTGGGTCCAAAGTTTGAAGATGCCCGATGAATATGCCTCAAATTTGGGAAAGAGGGTTGATATGGCACAAGGTATCTTGCATGGAATGAAAAGTCATGATTGTCATGTTTTCATGAAACAATTACTTCCAATTTCTTTTATTGGTTTAAATGAAAACATATGGAAATCAATAGCAAAGATCAGTTTGTTCTTCAAAGACTAATGTGCCACCACATTAAAAAGAAGAAAATCTGGCGCGAATGGAAAGTAAAATTGTTGTTATCACCAACAAGCTGGAGAAGATTTTTCCACCAGAGCTCTTCGAATTGTTGTGCACGAATCTAGGCTAGGAGGTCCAGTTCAAACTAGGTAGATGTATCCACTCGAACGGTAAGCAATTGCAACATATTTAAATTCATACATATTATTTTTTAATATAGTAAACATCTAATCTTAAGATTGTGCAGGGCAATTGGAAAATTAAAAAGGGATCTCAAAAATAAACATAGGGTGGAAGGCTCTATAGTTGAGGCATATCTTGCAAGAGAAACGCCTTAATTTTATTCATACTACTTTCGTGATGAAGTTGCTTCTTCAAGAAACTGACCAAATCGTCATCAGGAGGATATGAATGAGCCTCATTTGCAACCAATATCAATTCTCAATCAATCTGGTTGTAAGGCTTAAAAGGCCATACGTCGTCGGCTCATTCCCACGAAGCGCAAATCAGCAACTTTGTATGTCTTACTAAATTGCCCAGAAGTTGATCCCTTTATGAAGTAAGGAGATTAAAATTTTAACATATCTTATTTGTTTACTCGTTCCCTTACAGAAACTAACTGTGTTTCGCATGTTGGATCTTCAGTTCATTTAAGACTCAATTCCACAAAAATCAAGTGTATGCATCCTTTGCAATATGGTTTACATATGAGGTTCGTAAGTGTATTAAATCTACAAATTTTAAACGTTTAAACATTCCTCAACTAACATATATGTATATATATATATATGTATAATATTTTTAGGTACACCAATCACCAAATACAGCTGCATACGATTAACTCTTGAGAGATATTTCTTTGGGTCCATTTGAAGCTTATGCAATATCTCACTACACAGTAAATGGGTTTAAATTTTTCATCGAAGAACACTCCATAACAAGGAAAACAAACAATAGTGGTGTTTGGGTTAAGGGTGATGATGATGTTGATTACTTTGGAATCATACAAGAGATCTTAGAACTGGAGTATGCTGGTTTTCCAATAAAAAAAAATTGTCCTCTTTCGATATAAGTGGTTTGATCCAAGCACAAGAGGCACAAGAGTACATAAAGGGCATAACATCATTAAAATGAAGCACAATAGGTCTATCTTGTTTATGATCCATTTGTTCTAGCGCAAAATTCTAAGCAAGTGTATTATATTCCTTATCCATTGCGCAGTGATAAGTCTGATTGGTGTGTTATAATCAAAACAAAGCCTATAAGACCGGTGGAAGTTGAGAATGTGATGTAGACTGCATATCAAAATGAAATGCAAATTGATCACCAGCTAGTGGACGTTGACTTAGTAGATAGTTTTAATCACCCAAAAAATATATTTGAAGAAGTTAATATTGCATAAGAAGAGGCTAAGTGAGTAGGAAATGAGAAAACTTTTGAAGAGGGTGAATGGTTTAGTGAAGAGTCTTCAGAAGAGGAGGATTAGTTTGTGTAGGTTGTATATTTTATGTATTAATGTCTTTATGATTTGTACTATATATTTACCTTTATGTTTCTTGTTTAAGATTGATATGTAATATACTATTTAAGATTGTAGTTTTCACTTTTTCATAATTTATATAGTAATAAAAATATTCTTGTCTATCCCGCGTTGTTGGAGCGATTTGAAATGTGAATTAGTAACTTGAAATTAGTTACTTGAAATGTTTTCTTATATAATCATTTTGTAGGAACTAGCTACTTGTTAACTTTACATAATTTAGGTGTCAGGTAGAGGCGACAAAGGTAAGGGAAAAGTTACAAAAACAAAAAATAAAAAACTACCTCCACCTTATAGACGACCGATAGGTATTCATATATCTGAGGGTCGGTTTACCGATGCACCAGCATAACCCTCATATTCTAGGTCATCTCAGCATCCAGTTCCTACTCCTACACATGTGAGGTCATTTCATGGGTCTACACTGACTCATTCTGCTCTTATCACTGTGTCACCGCCATCACAGTACTATCGAGCGACCACTGGCACATTCGGATATCTACCATCATTGGTACCTCTGTAGTAGTCACCCACGTTCGTACAGTGATTCTGCTGGATCCATTGGGTTGTCGAATCTTTATCTTGGAGGCACTTTATCTGATGCTTCAGATCCACCCATACCAGTGCATCCGCCAGCACTTGCTCCACAGCCTGGAGACAGAGATGATTATGGGAGGCGTTATCTTATTCCCTATGGAGCAGGGTAAGATTTCTAAATATAGTAACATTATTCATTTTTCATTACTATATTATTATGCCCTATGAAATTACTGTTTGATCTTGTGTTGTAGGTTTAGGCCGGATGATGGAGTTGGAACAATTACGAGGAAATGCATTTGTTGGCACTTCAACGGCTACTGGACTAGTTGGCAAAAGGTTCCAGAAATGGACAAAGAAAGAATGTTTAACGAATTTCATGTAAGGATTTAACTTATCGACTGCTTAACACATTGTTAGAACAAAAGATTGGATATTATATTTTTATTTTTGTTGTAGAAATATTACTAGTAGGATGATACAAATGAATGTTCTATAAGAAGGAATTTTTACAGAAGAGCTAGATCCAGATTTAATGGTCTGTTGGATTATGCCAGAACCAACATGGTACAACCTGACTAGATAAGTGAACCCTTATGGCAACAGTATATTCGCTATTAGAATAGCGAAGAATACCAATTGCTGAGGGACAAAGGAAAGAAAGCTCGGGCATCATCCAAGGATGGTTCCTTGCATACTGCGGGTGCTAAAAGTATGATTGTTGTGGAGGAAAAAATGGTATGTAACTTTTACAGTTTTAATTATTTGTTTCTATTTAAATTTTTAATTATTTGAAGATAGATAATTTTTCCATATGTAGGAAAAAGAAAAGTGTAGGAAGATACCACACGATGAGCTATTCGAGGAAACTCATCTGGAAAAAAAAAAGAACCCGACTGATGAAGATGTCTAGGTTGAACCTCGTGCAAAAGTTGCAGATGTAAGAATCAAATTTTGAATTTATGAATCTTTTTCTCAAAGTTGATATTATTCAAGTATAAGTACTTTAATATTTTTTGACTATTAATTATAACTTTACTTTAAATATAGGACAAATATAGGCAGCTCCTTAGTGAGTTTTGTAGTAGTCAGCCTCCTGAAAGTCAGGGTGACCCAATACCCCAACATGTAGAGGAGGAGTTATGGGAATAAACTGTGGGTTCTGCAGTTAGAGGCCATTTCTACGAATATCACAGAAATTATTTTGGCGAGAATGTCCGATCTTCGTCCGGTCCTACATCCTATACCTCTTTAGTTGATAGAGAAACCATTGAATTACTAAAAAATTCGGTTTCTAAACTCACTGAAGAGCTTGCTGAGAAAAGAGAGGGCGCAGAAGAAGGAGGAGGAAACATCATCACAAATCAGGATGCTGCAGGAGCAGTTCAGCTCTTTTATTCAGACTGCAGAGATTATTCCTCCATGTCCTGGTGATGCAGTTCGGGCTGCAAAAAGTCTACGCCCACTCAATGATATCAGCATAGATGAGGATGCGGAAGACGAAAATGAAGACGATGACGATGAAGATGAGTATTAGTTTTTTTTTACTTTTGTATGGGTTGTGCTTTGGATTTGGACATTTTGTTGTAGTTTTTACACTTTTGTATGTATTGTTGTAGTTTTTACACTTTGGTTTGTACTTTGGTTGGTTGTTGTTGTTGTTGATTGTATAGATGTGGACATTTTATTGTAGTTTGTACTTTGGTTTGTTGTTGTTGTTGTTGTATTGTATGGTGTTTCATTTGCTGCTTTTTTATTTTTAAGAAAAAAAATCCAGAAAAACCGATCACAAGTGGTCAATTTTTTAAAAAAAAATTGCAAATGGTTGGTTTTTCTAGAAATTTTACAAAAAACGGACCATAAGTGGTCGGTTTTATTAAAATTAATTTATTAATTTTTAAAAAAAAAGACCACTAGTGGTCGGTTTTAATAAAATTAATTAATTAATTTTAAAAAAAAAAATCGACCACTTGTGGTCGGTTTATTTTGAATTTTTTTATTTTTAAACTCATTTTTCTATTTTAATAAAATAGTAATGAATTTTAAAATTATATATTTAAAAAAAAAGGACCACACGTGGTCGGTTTTTAAAAAGCTAGCACAATTTTACTGACCACGCACTTAGGTCGGTTTTGTGGTCGGAATTAGAGGAAAACCGACCACTTGGTGATTGGTTTTCTCCTTTTGGTCGGTTTTCAGTGGTCGATTTTCTTCTTTTGGTCGGTTTTCCTTTTTTTTTAGTAGTGTTTAGAGAAATACATTTGTTATTTCTCTTCCAATCTTTCCTCATTAGAGTAGTCTTCATTTTACAGCATCAATATTGTCATGTGATCCTTGTTGTTGAAGCTCATGTCCATGAATCCAGTGCTTTCTTACATTAACGAAGTCCACCTTTTTTCAGATTTATATTTACCTAACCTACTTCATCATTATTATCTAGTTTTTATCCGTTCAAATAATGATGTTCAACCGCAATAATCAAATGTTGTGTATTAAACTAGGATGTGCATTTTTGACGACCTATAGATTCAACTATACCATTGTATTGATAAATAATTTTATTTTTTGTTATAGTTTTTCTGATCAAACTAAAAGCTTTCAAGGAAAAACTACCAAGAAATTATGCACAACACATACAGCCACTGTATATTATGTATATTTTTATTTTACTAGACACAAATAATTTGAGCAATTAATTTGTCAAAGTTATTGGAAAACACAGAAACACAAATATGTTGAGGATTATTCGTGATATTATTTGATGCCTCTCTCTGTACTATCTTTTCATATTATTAAAACTAGTTAACTAGATGGCTTGTGCTCATGCATAGCTTCGGTATTTTCTGAAGAATTTTGTACAAAAGAGATCTAAAAATGGAAAAGAAAATTTCGTCCTTTGATGAATTATTTCGTAGGTTTATAAAGAAAAATACTTGAAGCTAATAGTAACATAATATGCATTATAGTATATACATTCATTTGAGAACAAAGTTGTTCAGCTAAGATTTCGAGCTTGCTAGAAAGGCAAACACAATCACATTGTCCATATTAGCGTGATCTAGCTCCAATATCAAGTGCCTGTTTTTTCTCTCCATTCACTAATATAAGAGTTGATTCTATAATTGGGTAAAATTTGAATTCTAACACCGACTGCAAATAGCACCTATTTCATCTGTGCGAAAAAATCAAGTATTAGAATCGTCCATGTAAAGTAAAATTCATTTAAAAGTTAATTATAATTTATATGATAAGTTATTTTAATCTTCCATAATTTTCAATCTCACCCTACATTATTTTCTCCACTTTCACTGGTCATCTTGCTTTTAATATTGACTTTAAAGAATTAAATTAGGCTCTTTCGACATCTCAGGCGCATCATTTTGGAAGAAAATTACTTGATTAAAAGATAAACATACCCAAAACAACAACTAAATAACAAGCTGCGACTGAATATACTAAACAATAAAAGAAATCACAGCTGGACTGAAATCTTACATACCTAGCAACTTTATACTAATATACTAACAATATTAAGAGCAACCTCATTTTGAACAATAACAACAGGAGCCTTATCATCAAGTACTACATAATGAATACTTCAACTACTCCAGCTGCTTTCTTGTGAACAAAAAACTAAATCAACTAAAGATCATGATTTACTGAAGTGATTGGGGTTAGAATCTACACAGTCATGTCCGTTAAAAAATAACACTCGATAAATATTCATAATTTTCTCTTTTAAGTCAATTCAGAATATAATTTTAGAGATTAATGCAATTGATAGACATAACAACTCATGTAGTTTAACAGAAACATAAAAATTAACAATATGGATAAAAAAACCTTGATCAACATCGCAATCATTGTTGTCTTTCTCTTAGTATTATCATCAAATATATACATGCATTTTTCTAACAATTTGTGATAGATTTTCTTAGCATGTACTAACTTTATCCTTTAACAAGGTCATACGAGATTATCTATTTCTATAATATTACTTTCATAGTAAAGAAGTGAAATTAATTTTTGTCGGGAGGTCTATTGTTGAGTGTAAATCAACTATCTATTTTTAATAGAGTATCCTCAAATTCGAGTTGGTTAATTTTTCGTCAATTATTAAAAAGAGAACATAGAAGATGATAGAATATTTTAACAACATTAGAGGTGAACCTGAGATTCCAATTTCTACCCTTTTAGTTTCTTTCTTTTTCTTTTCCCTCTTGTGGTTGGTAGTTAAAATTTCTTTTTATAACAAGGTTATTTATCTACAATGCACCAGAACAGGACTTCTATAAAAATTTATAGAGAGTCGGATTTAGAGAAAGGGTTACAAATTTTTTCCAATAATTCTTTTGAGACTATCCACTTACAAAACAAAAGTACATTACTAATTTTAATTATAAATTATGTAATGAAATATTCACTTAGTTTAGATTGGAGAAAATAGCAACTGATTATTTATGATAAAGTTTAAACTTTTCTATTGCTTGTTAATAAGATGTACAATTATCAAAACAGAGAAATGTATTCTAAATTTTCAGGGTGTTTATTTTTACTACTACTACTCTATGATCTTTGTTAATTCTACTAAAAAGTGAAACTATTAATATGTGATTAATAAAAGAGAAACAGAGTTCTACATAACTTGACATAGTTTCTAGTGTGTAGAGTGAACCTGTGAAAAACTCAGCAGCTAAGACAATCAGATCATCAACCTTGATCCAGATATGAGTCCATTCCTATTCCTTCTAGGCTATAATGTATCTCCTCATCTGTGTATGTGCTCAGTGTAGCAGTTTTTCAACTTTTGCTCATAATTCTTTACTTTTTTAAAGAATAAATTCAGTAAATCCTTTAAAGTAAAAACAAGACAGAATTAAGAAAATAAAGGTATAACAACTCCTTTATAGGCATAAAATAATCACATCGATCACGTATGTGCTCAAAAAAGCTCTTATTCATTTAGTAGCGAGATATCATGAGCTAAATATAATTATTGGTTCACTGTAGCAAATCAACATCATCCTATACACTTGCACTGAGAAATATATTTGTTATTTTGTCAAGTGACTCTTTCCGAAAGTGCTTGAGTATCATATAACTTCTTCTTTTGTTTAATTTTAATTCAATATTTTTTCAGGTCAAGTTAATATCAGCAAAAATAAAAATTCAGAATATTTTATTAGTAGGATACGATAACTAATTTCATTCATTTCATAAATCATATGCACGTATTACTTGAAACTAAAGATCATATGCAATAAAATAAGATATCAGTACTTAAAAATCTAATTCGATTTAGTAACACTAAAAATATCAAAAGTATAATGCTGAAGATAAATTGCATAACATCCAATTTATTTATTGGGACGCGTGAATAGCAGATTTGATGCTTACATGATTCTATATGCGGAGGAATATTAAAAACAAATATTAAAAGATAAAATCTAACATGAATAACCTACATAAATGAAAGGAAAAAAACATAAATATCCCCAGAACTTATCACCACAACTTACTTTAGTACTTTAACTTTATATGTAACTAGATAACATACCCGCGCTTCGCGCGTGGTAATAATTCTTCTTGTTAAACCTACAAATAAATTTTTACTCTGTGGAAAAAGAAGTTTAGTTTTTAAATCCAAATATATTGGATTTTCAGGATACTTAATCTAATTGATGAAATTATACCTTTTTCCTCTTTTATCTTCTTTAATTAAATATTTTTATTTCTTACTCTCTATATTTGTTAAAATGTTAAATTTTTCACTCCTCTGGTTTAACTCTTAAGCAATAATATTTGGTAATAAAAGAAATTCATATACGACCACAATAATAATTTGATAAATTTAATCTCAAGAATTGTTAGTGACAACCCACTACACTTTAAAGCAATTTATTTGTCAAGCATATTCAACCACTTTCACATTTCGTGCAGTTAAGGATATTCAACTTTCATTATTACAAACTTAGAAATATTTATTTTGTATTATCTCAAACTCTTGTAGTCCATATATCACAACGACTATCACGCGTGGTAATAATTCTTCTTGTTAAGCCTACAAATAATTTTTTACTCTGTAAAAAAAAAAAGGTTTAGTCTTTAAATCCAAATATATTGGATTTTCAGGATACTTAATCTAATTGATGAAATTATACCTTTTTCCTCTTTTATCTTCTTTAATTAAATATTTTTCTTTCTTACTCTCTATATTTTTTAAAATGTTAAATTTTTCACTCCTCGGTTTAAACTCTTAAGCAATAATATTTGGTAATAAAAGAAACTCATATACGACCACAATAATAATTTGATAAATTTAATCTCAAGAATTATTAGTGACAACCCACTCACTTTAAAGCAATTTATTTGTCAAGTATATTCAACCACTTTAACATTCCGTGTAGTTAAGGATATTCAACTTTCATTATTACAAACTTAGAAATATTTATTTTGTATCATCTCAAACTCTTGTAGTCCATATATCACAACGACTATCAAGTATCTCTTGCCTTTTAAAAGCTTTTGATGTTTGTTAATTATCCGTCATGATGCTTAGCACAAGGTTCATTACTTATATAAGAAAGAAAGCCTGTGAATACATTTTATGGAATATTTTTGTAAAATAATAACTTTTGTACGAATATCAAAGTTATGCCGAATTATTAATGGATCACGATAGATTTTATTTGCTAAAATTATCTTGTAGATGAATCCTATCCTTACAATAGAGACAACTTATAGCTCCCTTTCTCTTTGATCAAGTTGATCTTGCATCATCTCGAATTCATTTTCATGGTCATCCATCAAATTCTTAAACCCTACAACATGTAGAGATAAATAAGTAGGATATAAATTGCATTTTCAAAAATCTCAATGTGTTCAATTTTGCAGGAAAACATGAAAAATTTTTGAATTTTTGTATCGCGTGTCATAATTGTACATTACTTTTTTTTATATGCACAATAATACACAATGTTAAACCTCTAAACAATACAAAAATAGAGAAGGTAGCAATTACTCAATTTACATGATCGAAGAGAAATAAGCAAAATAGCCAAGTAATGTATGAACATAAACAAACTGAAAATCGAGAAGGCATACGGATATAAGTATACAAACCTTACGAATAGGAATAACTTAAAAGAAGAACCGTTCATCTAAAGACATAGTTAGCAGCAACGAAACTGCAATACCTAAGGCCTGAAACATAAAAAAAATATAAAATAATAAAAATAATAAACGTAAGAGAAAGAGTAATACAAGCAATAAACAAACCAACTTTCAATGGTAAGGTGGTGCTTTTTATTAATTTTAATTTATGTATAATTTTAATTTTAACTTTTGATATGACATAAGTTCCCTAAGTTAAATATCACAAACTCCATCTCTATTCACACTTCATACAGAACAAGACCTAAAACTTTGAAAAATATTAGTCCAAATCTTTGTTATCTTTTTGCTAACCAGTTTTCAAACATTCTAGACTTTTTACCACTAATCACAAGCTAAAAGTTGAAATTAGCATGTTGATGGTCAAAGAGTAGACAAAAGTCCAGGCACACTCAAATGCATCTGTAAGGCATGACTACAATTTGTAGTCTCCACCTTTTCCTACAACTCTTTATCACATGAAGATGACAGGCTTAGGTTTATTTATACAATCTTACAAGATACTTCTCAAAGCCCTTCATAATCAGTATATCTTACCTCACTCCTTTTTCTCTAAGAAAATAGAAGTACAATAAAAGAAATGCATTGTACCTTGATTCCAAGTGGATTGGTAATTCCTCTCCGAAACTCAACAGGAGCGCCATCTAATTGCCTTGTTCATTCCCTAACCCAAATCATATGAGCAGAGCAGTCATAATAAAGGCCAGAAGTTGAATTCTCTCTAGTAAGTGCTTGTTCATAAGGCAAGAGAAGGCACTCATGTGATGTCCACAAGTTTGTTGTAGTCCAGATTGGATGGTCAACTATAAGCCCAGCAGCAGCCATGAAGCTCATGGCTTCATCAACTCGGTGAGCCAGTTCATGGTACTTGAGGAAACATAACACTTACAAAATTGTTAGCCATATAAGTTATAACAAAAAGACATTCATGACTACAAAACCAAAAATAGACAAAATAATTTCTTTGGATAAGTAATGCTAATAGACTAACAATTCTCTTTGAGAAATGATAAAACTAACATAGCAGAAGAAATACATGTCCCCTTGCTCTCTGTGATCAATAAAATCGAGATTTCACTGGTTAACCCTCTGCATGGCAGCATAACCTCCAGTAGCAAATGCCCTGAGGAGGTTCAATATAACAACAGATTTAGTATAGGAATGAATTATTCTATGGGGATCAGGAATTCAGGAAGCTTCACTCTAATCAAAAGCTAATCAGGAATTTTATGGCCCTAATCAAAAGCATCACCATTCAGATTGTCTCCCCTGTAACTTGGAAGCTTCACGCCATCCTTCTCTTCAATGGATCAGATCTTGACTTTGCAAATTGACCTGTCATTCTACCCACCTAACCAGTAAAGTGCAAGTATAAATAACCAAATCTTGATCCACAACATACAAAATCAATCACCAATCAAAAGTAAAATTGTCTTTGTTACAACTGCAAAAACTGCTAAATCGAACACATTGCTCCTGATTCTAAACAGCATGCGGAAATATATAAAGCTGACATTAAAAGGGAAAGTAGCGAAGACAAAAGCAGGAATAATATTCCATCATTGTGAATACAGTATTGGAATCATGATGAAACCCAGCAGACGATAATAAGATTAATCTTGAAATCCTATGGTACTTTACTGCAATTCGACATGTTAGTAGGTACATTAGAATAGTAGATCCTCACAAACTATGACAAATTGCACAAAGTTGGTAAAGTTGACAATAAGATTAATAAACGCAAGAGAAAGAGTGATGCAAATACACGTGAAAGGAAAATCAAGAAAGCACGAAGTTCCTTTTTATATTGAAATCCTTAAATTTTTTATTTGAAATAACCCATCTGATAGGTTGAACTCTCCTCATCTGTTAATTAATTTTTACTTTTTCTTTGAGAGTAAGAAACAATTGAGGCACCATGATTTAATTATCGATTTTTCAGAAGAAGGGGTAATAATAATGGGGAAGGAAATGGCACCATGATCTGATTATTGAATTTTTCAGAAGAAGCGGTAATAATAATGGAAAGAAAACGGGAAGATGGGGAGTTTGTTGAAAACGATAGTAATTAATGCTTTTACTGGTACGGTGTATTTGATAAATTTAATAAAGGACAATTAATGAATTTTATTAAGGAAAATTAATGGGTAGAATTTTTTGTTTTTAAAATAGAATTAAAAAGAATAAAGTATCAAAAAAATAGGAAAAAAGATAAATGTGAATACTGAATTTAGAGGCTTGCCACATCAGCAGCCTCATGTTTCTCTTTTATTTATATATATAGATTATTTATCCCCCCTCCCCTGGGAAATAACTTTCGTGGGAAATTATATTACCCCCTTAAATGGCTGGCATGGGAAAAAATAAAAAGAATTCAAGGGCGTTTTGATCCAAAAATGTTTTTTCAAAAAAAAAAAGTGGGACCCAATTTTAAATTTTCAGCCACTAATTTTTTTCCATCTTCATCCTCACACCCCACCACCCTATTTCTTCTCCTTCCTCTATTTTTTCACTCATATCCATCAACCATCTCCAATACATATCAAAATATTTTCATGTGGATTTCTATAATAAAATCATCTTCTTACACAAAATTCATCAGAAAAGAAAAATTAATTTATTTCATCAAAATTAGTTTTTCTCAATAGTTAAATTAAATCCATAATTATTTGGTTCTTGTTTTGATTGAACAAATTAAAACAAGAATTAAATTCCAATAATTTGAGTTTACATATCAAGAGAAGGGGGTGGAGGTGGGGGCTGGGGGGTGGGGGCGACCTACAGGTCGAGAACGGTGGGGTAGTGGGGGTGGCAATTAGCAACGTCTTGGGAGGGAGGAGTGGGGAGTTATCAAAAAGGTGGGGGGGGGGGGGGGGGAGGAAGTGTTTCTATTTTTCATATATATATATATATATATATATATACACACACACACACTAGATACCGCTCGGCCTGTGCTAGCACATGTTCAATATATGTTATTTTTTATCTCTTAGATAATCAATCATTAAAATAATTTAACGTTTTAATTATTGTGAGTTAAAATAGTTTTTTTCTATTCCATTTTAAATGACACTAATATAATTTCGAGAGTCAACCAAATTTTTTATCTTGACATATCATTTTGTGTCTATTTTACCTTTTTATGAAATATCATTAATTTTTTAATGCTTAGATGACTATAGTGATTAATTAGGGGTGAGATAGTAAAATCACAATTGAAGCAGCGAAGCAGCCATGTCTTAAATGACTTTTAATAACTAATAAGAAATGGTATAACAAAATTACTATAAAAATACTTGTGAAAAAAAAATTAAGTGAACCTCAAATAAGACATCAACTTAATTTAAAATACCAAGTGTTAATCTGTCATTTTATATCTATATTAATTTTTTATTAAATATTATAAATCTTTTAATACTTAAATAACTTATACTAATTAATTAGGGCTGATACAGTAAGATTACGGTTGAAATGGTTGAAGCAGACATGTTAGGAATGTCTATTTTATTTTTTGTATTAAATATGTTTAATGTTCTAATACATAAATGACTTATAATAATTAATTAGAGGTGATATAGTAAAATTATGACATGGGTGATATAAAAAATTACTATTGAAGTAGCTAAAATAGACACGTAAGAAATATCTATTTTATATTTTAATTAAATATTATTAATTTTTTAATATCTAAATGACTTATAATAATTAAGTAAGGGTGATATAGTAAAATCACGGTTCAAGTAGTTGAAGCAGGCACGTCGACCTAATCACAATACTTTATATTTTGTTTTAATTTAAGTGACACTGATATAATTTTAAAATCGGCCAAATATTTTATATCTTTTAAATTTTTTAAGTTGTTAATTATTGTGATTTATAGAATTTTTTCTTGCATATTTGTTTGAAATATATAACAGATTAAATCAAAATTTGGTGGTATTGATAGTCAATTATATTTTTAAAATAATCTAATTTTTTAATTATTGTGATTTATAATACTTTCTATTTTAATTAAAATTTAAGTGACACTGATATAATTTTGAGAATCGGTCAAATATTTTATATCTTTTAAAGTTTTAAGTTGTTAATTATTGTGATTTATAATATTTTTTAAAATATATAACAGATTAAAAAATAAGATAAATAAATTAAAACGGAGGAAAAAAAATCAACAAAGGAGTGCCAAAACAGTTAGCAGGTCAACATGCCTTTGTGTCACAACTCAAAAATGAAGGTCATGATGGCACTTGTCGCGGCGTACCTTGACAAGTAAGCCTATCACCCAAATCGATACAAAAGAGAAAAAGTCAGAAATATCTCAAGGTAAGGCTTCTAGAACAAAGCCGACCCATATAAGTAATTATAATAATGTGGAAAGAACTTATCCAAAATACTAATCATGCTCAAAATCATGTGTCAATAGTCTAAGAACTACTAATACAATTCAAGAGTCAAATACATCAAAAATAACCATAAAGGAATAATATCTATCTCCGAATACTAATAAAAACATAACTACTGTAGAAAGATAGAGGTGAACTTCGGACACATGAATGTCCAACCGCTACCTTGGAAGCTCCAACAATCGCCCGAGTCAATCAAGCTAAGGCGCACTCGAGCTAGGACCTGCACCGAAAGGGCGCAGTAAGCATGAGTACGATCCACTTGTACTCAGTAGGTATCATAGACCGACCAAACAAAGTAGTAAATAAAGCATACAAAATATACACTAAGGGCACGTCACCTGCAATCAGAAAATATCCCACAACGGTAGCCCGCACTGCTTGTACTAATAGTTCTAATATATCTCACATATATTACAATATCACACCAAGATAGAACAAAAGTACATATTATATCACATACAAGAAGAACAAGGGGAATATGTATATACAAGATCATCAAATACAAGTAAAAAAAGATATGATAAATGCATAGATAATAAGTCAACATGGTAATACAACATAACATAACACAATAAAGTAAGTGTAATATATATGATAATGATAATAATGATGCACGAGGTCATCGCACAACCTCCGGGATCATCGTACAATCCCCGTATACATCTACGGAGGCAAGCCTCCCAACGCAGGACCCATGGGGGGTTCGTCAACCCGTATACAATCCACATATCTCATATCTCCTTTCTGGCACATCCCTCGGAAAGGGTTTTATAAGGTGTTACAATATCTCCTCCCCGGCACATCTCTCGAAAAAGGTTTTAAAAGGTGTTGCCAGTGTTTCTCAGATATTGCCACGGTGGTACCAATGTTTCGTCAATGAGTATGATAAGAGGATGTAATGCTCACAACCAATTACAATGAGTATTTTCACAACCAACCACAATGATATATTTTTACAACCATGTGAGCTAATATCCACTCATTATTTCAATTTCATCCACGAATTTTCACGTCTTATATTTCAATAAAATATGAATATAATCACAATATACCAATGGTACCATATTAAACATCTTAACAGTAAAATACAATTATTCACATGTATTCAAGGCTATTAATATCACATAGGACCCCAAACGGTCACAAATATCACATAATAACTCAATTTCAACAATTACATCATATATAGACCCCACACGGGCACAACACATAATTAACCATTTTTCATGATTAGTTCCCACCCTTAACATGTATTTTGTATCATCATTTACTATCCAACCCAGTCTGAAAGAGTTAAGTCATAACCTACCTCGAAAGCCAAAGTTGGTCCGCTACACTTCGAACCCACGCCCTTACTTTTCACAAACAATCTCGAACTCCACTAAAAACATCAGATATAAAATTTACACATCAAAACAAAATCAATGACACTCATATTGACTACTTTTGATTCGGGGTCAAAACGGACCCCTGAAATGGGTTTTCAAAAAAAGAGGGCAAAATCGGAACTTTACTTCAAAAATATGTTCCTCATATTTTTAAAAAACTACAGCTGAAAATCCAAGTTAAATCGAGTCAAAATGAGGTTCAAAGCGAAAAAAATCATTCTTGAGCTTTACTGGGTAAAATCTTTGAAATCTGGGTTAAAATCAAGAATCGAAGTTGTTTTAAGGGTTAAATTGATGAAAAACTAGTAATTACATTATTCAAGTGAAAAAGAGTGAAATTGGGGTTTAAAGTCAAGCCCTAAGATTTTTGAAGCTTTGAGAAATTTATCAAGAAATTACTAAGAAAATGGTGAATTCTTACCTTAAACTCATAATAAATCCAAGAAATAGGTGTTAATCTAGCTTTCCAAGCTCTCACAAACTTTACTTTTAAGCTCTCACACAATTTTAGGGTTTAACTCCCAAGAGACAAGATGAAATATGAGCAAAATAGGCCCAAAAATTGATATAAATAGCGCAGATTTTTTTGCACAACTTTTGGAAAAGAGCTGTTCTTTTTTGGGTCCGATTCGGACTTCGACGGAGTGTTCGGAATTTGTTTAGAGTTTAATATATGCAAACAAACTATGCAACCACACTAAATTCGATGTTACGAACGCGATGGAGATATCAGATTTTCAAAAAAAACATCGTTTTCACAAAGTTGACCACCAAAACTCGAAATTATAATTTTTCAAATCAAGGGTTGAAATGAGATTTAAAAGTCGTAAAATCATATCAAACATGCTAACACCCTCGAATCGACATTCTGGATCTACTGATGAAGTCAGATTTTCCATCAGAGGTCGTTTCGATCAAATGTGTGTCCCACACCCATATTTTTAATTTTCTAACTTTTTGATCAATAGGTCGAAATGAGCTTGGGTGCATCGAGACCCGAACCAAGGTCTATCTAGCCTAAAATTGATATTTCAGAGCTGCTGGTGCAGTCCGTTCGGTCATCCATCGCGCGGATCAAAAGATATCTCCATAAGTTTAAAATAAGGCTCTCAAAACTATAAAAAAACACAATATCGCATAAATGATACTCCCTCCATTTTATAATAAATGAATTGTTGAATTTTAGCACACAGATTAAGGAAAAAGCATTAAAGACGTAAATGTTACAACTTTTCATTTTTACCCCCCAAAAAGAAAAAACTGACCTTGTAATACCTTTTCAAAAGTTAATTGGTTGTCAAATCATAAGGGTAAATTTGGAAAAAAATTCAATGATTCACTTATTTTGAAACACCAATAAATACCCCAATAATTCACTTATTTCGAAACGAAGGGAGTACCAAAATGCGTCAAAAAACATGTCAATCATTCTTACACCCCAGAAATACCATAATGCAACTATTGAGAGGGATAAAACAGTCAAATCATATAAAATTACAAATTTCATATATTTCATCAACTTTTTATGCCGTTACACTTTGGCAATACAGCATTCGGCCTTTTACCCTTTATTATTAGGTAGAAAGTAACTAGTAGTAAAAAGTAAAATTATGGTGACACTGACACATAAATTGAGATAAACATAGTACCAATAATGTTATTATGCTTTAATTTAATATGTAATATGTGTTATTATTTTAAAAAAATTAAATTCACAATTGAAAAATCAAGATAAACAAATAAATAAGAAACTAAACTACGCAGCCTTACCTTGCATTTATGCAAGAGACTGTTTCCAAGTTTGAACCCGTGACCTCCTGATCACATGGCAGAAACTTTACCAGTTACTTCAAAACTCTCCTTCAATATTACAAGTTATGTTTAAAAAATTAAATTTAACTTTGTCTGTGAATTTAACAAGTATCATAACTGCCAATTGAAATCTATTATTATAAATAATACTTAATAATCAAACATAATTTAATTTAATCTGTTAAGTATTGGTATTATTAGTAATACAACAAAATAGTAATGGGCAACAAGAATAATGAGCAACGATGCGATGCAAGGGAAAGTCAGGAACAAAACATTTGGCTGGACACGTGCCGATCATGAATTGGTTGTCTCGAATAGGATGTGCTAATGGATGTTGACGTTAGCAATAGGACAATTTCGTCAAGCTAACTAAAAAATTATACTGCAATTATAGTACACTATCTCTTTTGACCAATCATATTAATCTTTTTGAAACGAAATGATCAAAACACCCCTTCATATGCCACAGTAGGCAGGTTGACCTGCTGTGTGCTTATCCCCATTTATTTAGATAGTAAAATATTAAATATTGGGGGAGGAATTATTTTTATAAGAAAATAATTTATTACATATGTATATACTCAATGTTGGGGGGAGGAATTATTTTAAAAAAAAATAAAAATTATTTATGTGGCTCCGACGTGGCACTTGTGTGATGCACTTTTCGTAGTGAGAGTGATATAATATTTTTGAGGTGATATAAAATTCATTTAAAAGTTGTTTATAGGGTAAATAATTACCTATAAAGTTGATGTAATAAAGTGAGTTGTGACAACAAGTTTAAGGGAGTATTATGCTTTTTCCCTAAAAGAAATGTACCTTTCAATTTAGTGAAAAGATGCTTACACTATAAACGCCTACTGAAAAGGAATGAAATTAAAAAATTGATCAATACATTTTAGAATATTGTCAAACACCTTCGATGCAACAAAATTCTTCAACTACCCATTATTAATTTTCATCCTGACCTCAATTCAGAATATTTCTGTAAAAATATTTTGAATAAATAAATACATACATGTATAAAACGCTACCCGAAAAATGTGGAAAATTTAAATTAGTAGAAATGAAATATTAAAAATCACAAACACTTTAATAAAAAAATAAGAAAATAAAACGTAAATTGAGACTTTTCTTTTCTATTACATAGAAGCAGTGGTTTCGATATGCGTGTTTGCTCCATAATTTTATTATATTTCCCTAATTAATTATTATAAGTTATTTATATATTAAAAAATTATAATATTTAATTAAAAAAAGATAAAATAGACATTTATGATATGTCTGCGTCAACTGTAATTTTACTATATCACCCATAATTAATTATTATAAGTCATTTATATATTAAAAATTTAATGATATTCAATCCGTGATTTTACTATATCACCCCTAATTATTATAAGTCCATTATGTATTAAAAAATTAATAATATATAATTAAAAAAATAAAATAAATATTTATGACATATCTGCTTCAACCGTGATTTTACTATACTACCCTAATTAATTATTATAGTCATTTATATATTAAAAAATTAATAATGTTTAATTAAAAAGATAAAATAGATATTTATGACATGTCTACTTCAGTTGCTTCAACCACAGTTTTTGTATATATTACTTAATTAATTATTATAAGTCATTTAAGTGTTAAAAAATTAATAATAATTAATAAAAAGGTAAAATAGATACAAAAATGATAAATTAACTCTTAATGTTTTAAATTAACTTGACATTTTATGAGGTCCACTTAATTTTTTTTCACCAGTATTTTTTATAGTAATTTTGTTATGTCATTTCTAATTAGTTGTTGTAAGTCATTTAAGACATTTATGCATAGCTTCTTCAATCGTAATTTTACTATATCACCCCCAATTAATTATTATAGTCATCTAAGCATCGTGCCACTTAAATTGAAATAGAAAAAATATTACAAATCACAATAATTAAAAATTTAAATTATTTAAAAAATATAATTGGCTATCGACGACACAAAACTTTGGACAAAGAGAGTAACATATATTATTCAAATATTGCATAAAAATTTTATAAATTACAATATTTAACAGCTTAAAATATCTAAAAATAATTTAATTTGTTATATATTTTAAAATATATATAAAAATATAATAAATCACAATATTAACAACTTACAAATTTTTTAAAACATAAAGTATTTGGTTGACTCTCGAAATTATATTAGTGTCACTTAAATTGGAATAGAATAAAAGTATTATAAATCACAATAATAAAACATTAAAATTATTTTTAAAATATAATTGACTATCAATGCCAAAAATTTTGGACAAGAAAAATAATATATATTATTTAAAAATTAGATAAAAATATTATAAATTACAATAGTTAACAAATTAATTATCTAAATACATCTTAAAAGTATGATTGATCATCTAAATTCTATTTGTATCACATAAATTGAGATAAAAAATAACATATATTGAACTTCTGCTAGATCTCGAATAAATCTTAGAATGTAGTGCAATTCATTTAAAAAAAATTGTTTAAATATATCAAAATTGAAAAGACAAGTTCTAATACAGCACATCAAACAGTGTATAAGAACTAATGTTAGCATAAATAATACTAGTATCACTAATTCAAACATTACTAATGCAAACATTAATAATACATTCTATTCAAAATTATTTTTATACACTCTAACAAACGACTCTTACGTTTCAATGGAAGGAACATATACAAAAGTAAAGTTCGATAAAACATTTACAGAAGCATATTTTATCGTGTTCTCAAAGTCAAATAACTTAAATTAATAAGACAGATGGTAACTTATAGTTTTTGTTTTATAATTTTCAAAATACTTAAAATTTAAATTTAAAATATTAATTTAATTTAACTTCAAAGAACAAGTTGACAAATAAAAAAAGAGGAAAAATGAAAGCAAATGATGTTTATGTCGGCTTAGTAGGGGAATACAATGCAATTTTGAGTTATTAATTGCAACTCACATGTGATGTAATATGTAATAACTAGATAACCTTTTATCTTTTTTCAACAATTAATCTCTATTTTATACAATAAATGCCAAGTCTTATGTATCAATTTTAATCTCATATTTTATACATAATGTATCAAATCTCAGTCATATGATTAAAGATCTAAACTTCAAAATGCATTGAATTTTGTTACTTATATAAGTTATACATAATTATCTTATAAAATAATTTGGCTCCTTGAAAAATACTATCAAGTAGTTAATATGTTTTGTGTATTCACGTTTTATAATTCATAATTGAAATTGACATCAAACTTACCGTACGTAGTCAAATTAGAGGAAATTACATGTTATAGCCCCAATAGTGATTGGCTTTGGATTTTTTACCCCAATAAGAAAAATCTTTAAAGACTAGTCTTCCTTCATTTTTTAGTATAGTACAAGTACAATTTTGCCCTCTACACCTCAAATATTTTTAAACCTTTCATTCTCATTTGTCTCTCAAATTTTATTTTTATTTTTCCTTTAATTTTATTTTCATATTTTAATTCATTTGTCTCAACCTTTATTTTTTTCTCTTTTTTCTTTTTCCTCAAACATTATCTATTTCTTTATTTTTTTTCTTTTTTTAATTCATTTGTCTCAACCTTTATTTTTCTTTTATTTTTGGTTTTTATCATTTCTCTTTTTCCCCTTATTTTTCTCAAACTTTATTTTTATTTTTTCCTGTCATTTTTATATTTCTCAATTTTTTAATTCTTTGCTTTTTTCTTAATCTTTATTTTTTTCTTGCCTTTTTTTTCTCAATCTCCTTTTTTTATTCCTCTATTTTGTTTGATCATTTTTTTCTTTTTTCTCAACCCTATTATATTTTGCTAATAAATAAAAAATTAGATAATTCGCAAAGGGACCTTCTTTTTTTACAACAAAGCAAATTTAAGGGCATGAATTGTTGTTAGGAAGTTCTTTGGGATAAGTTTTGCCTCTAAGAAAAAAAATTATAAAACAACTCATAAATCAAGGCACAATGTGGTAGTGTCAAGTCTTGCTTGAGACAAAAATTATAGAACAACTCATAAATCAAGGCACAATGTGGTAGCGTCAAGTCTTGCTTGTGGAGCTTAACTTATTATTTGAAAATCCTTGAGTTAAATCTTGCTTGTAAGACAAAAGTTATAGAACATCTCATAAATCAAAAAAATACGGTAGTGTCACATAAATCTTATTCATTGGGCGTAACTTGTTCTTTTGAAAGGTTATTGGGCTATTTTTTGTCTTAAAGGCAAGACTAATAGAGCATCACATAAATCAAAACACAATATGATAGTGTCAACTCTTGTCCATGGGGTGTAGCTTATCGACTAAGTCTTGCCTCTAAGGCAAGAGTTATAGAATATCTCATAAATCAAGATACGATGTGATAGTATCAACTTTAGCCCATGGGGCATAACTTGTTGTTTGAAATTCCTTGGACTAACTCGAGCCTCTAATGTAAGAGTTATATAGCATCTCACAAATCAAGATATAATGTGGTAGTGTCAACTCTTACCCATGGGACATAACTTGTTGTTTAAAAATCCTTGATTATAAAATACCCCATAAATCAAAACACAATATAGTAGTGTCAAATATTGTTCGTGGAGCGTAACTTGTTGTTTAAAAGTCTTTGGGCTAAGTCTTATCTCTAAAGTAAGAATTATATAACATCTCATAAATAAAAATATGATGTGATAGTGTCAACTCTTACCCATGGGACATAACTTGTTATTTGAAAGTCCTTAGGTTAATTCTTGCCTCTAAGGCAAAAGTTATAGCATATCTCATAAATCAAAACATAATGTGCTAATGTCAACTCTTGTCCATGGGGCACAACTTGTTACTTGAAAGTCTTTGATCTAAGTATTGCCTCGAAGGAAAGAGTGATAAAACATCTCATAAATCAATACACAATATAGTGGTGTCAACTCTTGCCCTGGGGCATAACTTATTGTTTGATGGTCCTAGGCTAAATCTTACCTCTAAGACAAGAGTTATAGAGTATTTCATAAGTAAAAAAACACAATGTGTTACTATTGAATCTTGACCAATATACGTAACTTGTTTGAAAATTCTTGGGATAAGTCGTGTCTCTAAGGCGAGAGTTGTAGAACATCTAATAAATAAAGACATAACGTGATAGTGTCAACTCTTGCCTGTAAGGAATAATTTATTATTTGAAAGTCCTTGAGCTAACTCTTGACTCTAAGACAATAGTTGTAGAACATCTCATAAATGAAGACATAACATGGTAAAGTCAACTCTTGCCCGTGGGGCATAATTTATAGTTTGAAAGTCCTTGAGCTAAGTCTTGCCTCTAAGGCAAGAGTTGTAGAACATCTCATAAATGAAGACATAACTTGGTAGAGTCAACTCTTGCTCATGGGACATAATTTATAGTTTGAAAGTCCTTGAACTAAGTATTGCCTCTAAGGCAAGAGTTGTAGAACATCTCATAAATGAAGACATAATGTGGTAGAGTCAACTCTTGCCCATCGGGCATAATTTGTAGTTTGAAAGTCCTTGAGCTAAGTCTTGCCTCTAAGGCAATAGTTGTAGAACATCTCATAAATGAAAACATAACGTAGTAGAGTTAACTCTTGCCTGTGGGACATAATTTGTAGTTTGAAAGTCCTTGAGCTAGGTCTTGCCTCTAAGGAAATAGTTATAGAACATCTCATAAATAAAAGCATAACATGATAGATTCAACTCTTACCCGTAAGGCATAATTTATAGTTTGAAAGTCTTTGAGCTAAGTCTTATCTCTAAGGCAATAGTTGTAGAACAACTCATAAATGAAAACATAACGTGGTAGAGCCAACTCTTGCTCGTGGGCATAATTTGTTGTTTGAAAGTTCCTAAGCTAAGTCTTGCCTCTAAGAGTTATAAAACATCTCATAAATTAAATATAATATGGTAGTGTCAACTCTTGTCCATGAAACATAACTTATTATTTGAAAGTCATAAGTCTTGTCTCTACAATGTGGTAGTGTCAACTCTTGCCAATGAAACGTATCTTGTTGTTTGAAAGTCATAAGTCTTGCCTTTATAATGTGATAGAGTCAATTCTTGCTCATAAGATGTAACTTGAATGGAAGAAATCGAAGAAAGGAACAAAAATAATAAAAAATACGAAAAAGGAAGAAAATAAAGAAAAATATTAAAAAAAAAAAAAGAAAAATCAAAGAAAATGAAGAATTTGAGAGAAAATGGGAAAAAATAAAGGTTGATAAAAATAAAAAAATAATTAAATAAAAATAAAGGTCGAGAAAAATTTAAAAAGAAAAAAAGAAAATAAAAAATAAAAATTAAAGAAAAATAGAAAAACTTTTTTTAAAAAAAAAAGTAAATGTTGAGAGGTGTAAATAAAAAAAAATAAGGATTGAGAAAAACTAAAACGAACAAAAAAAGGAGGAAAGAAAAAATAAAAAATCAAAGTAAAAGAAAAAAAGGAAAAGAAAGAAGTTCAGAGGGAAAAAAAAGTAAAGGTTGAGAAAAATAAAAAATAAAAAGAGAAGAAAAATAAAAGTAAGATTAAAAAGGAGAAAAAATAAAAGTTGAAAGATATAAATATAGAGTTGTTATCCATTATGAGGATCATTTATGTAATTTACTCCATTGATCAGAGACAATTTTATCCAAAAAAATATTAGTTAATAGATAAAGGTTATTTTAAGGAAGTTATTTTATTTGGGGCTAAAATTTAAAAGTCATCCCAATTGGGTTTATTCTTGAGATTTACCCGTCAAATTATCTTAATGTTAGGTCTATGCTGACACCGGCCATGCTCTTCTAGTACTTTCTAGAAAGTAAGAAAAAATGCAAATTGAAACTTACTTTCTCTCTATCTTCTTTTCTGATCCGCCGCTTTCTCAATCTTCAATACTCATATTCGATCATGTTCAATCTATAAAATAAAAATTAGATTAAATTATCAAGAAATTTAATTTCAAAAATTTTTAATTTAAAATTTCAAAATTCTTCAGTGCTACAAAGAATCAAAGAAAGAAAGAGCAATGACAAAATGAAAAAACAATTAACAATCAACTGAGGTAGTAGAAGAAAAGATCAAAGAGCAAGAGAGTAGAGTAAATAATGGAGAAAGTGGACCTTATTAGGATAATGTAAAAAAGTGAAACATGTGTTTAACAAATGGAGAGACATGTGAAAATACAACTTATAAAATTTGTTATTACAATTGTACACTTCCGTCGTCCAAGAAGTCTCACTTATTCATTAATTAGATACCCGAGCCCATATAACAATCTGGAGTAAGAAAATAAGAATAAAAACTTAGAATCTCTAAAAGTAAAATATCGTTCAACAATCATACTATGCATGAGTAAAAAATATCCAAATAATTCTATTTAGGCACAAAAGTCTAAACTTTCTCATCATTTTGACGAGATAACATGCGAACAAAAGAGGAGTAAACATCTTGGATGGAAAACAAAGCTAGCACTTCATCTCTTATATGAGGATTTTGAAATCTATTAAAATAATTCGGAAGAAAATGACAAATTCTTCACTTAACTAATTACTATTTTTATTAAGGCGAAACAAACAATAATAACTATTTTTACAACATAAAAGAAACAACTTTACATGCTAAAACATATCCTACCAACAATGAATTTAAACATGGCATGAGTTCGTCTTTTGAGCAAAGATCAAAATATTATACATAACAATCAAAGAATTAAGTCAAATGGCAAAACAATCAATATTAACTATTCTTTTCAACATAAAGGAAATAATTTTACATGCTAAAAACAAACATATCTACCAACAGTGAGTTTAAACAAGACATGGGTATGTTTTTCAAGCAAAGATCTAAACTTTATCCAAAATAATCAAAGAATAAGGTCAAAAGGCAAAACAATCAATATAAACTATTCTATTCAACATAAATAAAATAACTTTACATACTAAAAACAAGCATATCCACCAACAATGAGTTTAAACAAGATATGAGTATGTTTTTCAAGAAAAGATCTAAACTTTATTCAAAATAATCAAAGAATAAAGTGAAATGGCGAAACAATCAATATTAACTACTATTTTCAACATAAAGAAAATAACTTTACATGCTAAAAACAAACATATCCACCAACAATGAGTTTAAACAAAGCATAAATACATCTTTTAAGCAAAGACTGAAACTTTATCTATAATAATTAAAGAATAAAGTCAAAAAGGCACATACAACTATTGCTAGCTCATTTTTCTATCATGAACATGAAAATAACTAAAATATCGATACCACAACATCCTGTGGCCTTCAAGGCCATCTACAGCAAACAACCCCAGCAAACAAAAACTATGAACTACGAAATGGAAAAAATTTGAAGAAGAAAACGATAATAAAACTAAAAAAAAAAAATGTGTTTATCTTTTTGGGGACAGCAAAATGAGACTACGAGCTTCATCGGAATCAACCACCATCGAAAAGCGTCGCCGGCAACTCAAAAATTTAGATTAGCCAACCAACTCTATGAAACAAAAATTTTTACTAAATAAAAATAACTATTTTTCTCAAACGAAATTTTTCACCTTTCTAGCCTCATTTTTTTTTCACTTTTCCACCTCCTCTTTCTACCAAAGTAGTGGTAGTATTTATAGGAGAGAATGGGTG
Organism: Capsicum annuum; assembly: GCF_002878395.1. NCBI lineage: Eukaryota > Viridiplantae > Streptophyta > Magnoliopsida > Solanales > Solanaceae > Capsicum > Capsicum annuum. Next base: position 99,451,618 of record NC_061121.1, on the reverse strand, counting down.
GTAGTATTTATAGGAGAGAATGAACTTTTTCTTCCTTACCTCCATTAATGTGAGAGAAAAGTATTTATAGGAAAAGATGAGGATTTGTTTCTTGTCATCCACCAATGTGGGAGAAAAGTCATTTAGGGGTGCTTTTGGAATTTTAAAATTGAAGATAAGGTGAGGTGAAAGATAATGTGGGGGGAAATTGTACAATGTAGTACAACTTTTGAATTTCAAAATTGAGAAGCGACAAAGTTGGGAGAAATAGTACAATTTGAAATTATTTTTTGATGGAAATTCGGCAGAAGTTATGAGAGTTTTTGGAAATTTGGGGGGTTATTTAAAATATAACCCCAATTAGAATTTAAAATTTAGCCAAATTTATTTAATTTTGATCAAATTAAAAATTAATTGGCGGATTGCATTGCAATTATGGCCAAATCTAATAGATTGGCTAAACTAAATTGAAATTCAATACAAATTAATACTTTTTTTAATTTCGAGCTTCTTGATTTAATAAAATCAAGCACATATTTATTCAAATAAGTTATTTTTGAGAATAAATTATATTTAAATCAAGATTTTAATCATTTGAATTTATTTTCAAGATAAGGCTTGATTAAAATCTGATATTTTGTAAAATAAATATTTAAGTAACAAAAATATAAAATTTTGTATAATTGAATACGATAATATATAATTGCTACTTAAAATGACAAATTTACCTAAATAAATACTTTAAAAATCTTCTTATTCAGATAAAATAAATATTGTAATTTTATTTAAAAATCAAAGAAACTCATGATTAAATTTAGTCATAACGGGCAAAAATTAAGTGTCAACAACTGCCCCCTCCCTTTGGGTAGGGTGGATACAAGTAACCCTAGGTAAAGGGAGGTTGACGTTCCTAATTTTTGTCTGACCACAAATTCAAATCTGAAAGAGGTTAGATTTCGCACGAGTTTCATAGAGTAATGGCCGGACTTTGGTATTAGGTTTCCTACATATCTCAGGTTACATGAGAATTCAGGACACTTGTAGTTCATAAAGCTTGATTTAAAGCACGATTTTCAAAAAAATCATCAGCTATCTCAATTTTTGGGGGTTTTGATAAAATTGAAAAGCTAGGATATAGAGGGATTTGGGGCGAGGTTGGAATGCAGTCGAGTTTTCAAAGTAGATCCCAGCCTACATATCCTCGAGATTCAAGGAATCGGACTGCTTGTAGTTCGACTCGATCAGTAGAAAAGATAGTCTTTTATTTTTGACGATTGTTAGCTCGGGATGAGTGACAAGTTGATTGAGCTGCGAAAAAAAGGCTTGTAACCTCTTAACCATGAATGTGGGATCCTTCACATCCAGAAGAAAAAACTTACCTGGATATAATTTTCAAAACTCTAGGTGTCCTATCACTCGAATTTGAAAGAAAGAGAAATTTACCCTTGGTATAAGCTTAAAAATATCCCGAAGGTAAAGCTGAAACTAGAATATCCAAAAATACCCACATTCCTTCTAACAGGGGTGTGGTTGGATGGTGGTGGCGATCATTCTTTAGCTCCCTTCCAAAGAGTTTGATGTCCCTCTTTAGACTATGTCCCATTTTGCTGCTAAGAAAGAGTTCCATGTTGTATTGCATCCTATCTGGAGTCATCCACACTTATGGTTTTGATTTGAGATTTTCATCCTCTCGAATGCTCTCGATAATGTTTTGAACAAAAGTGTTAGTGCTAAACATAATTCACGAAAGAGGTAAATAGTCTTTTACCATATCTCCGCGTAAATTGTCACCTGAAAAGTGAAGTCATCATTTTATGTACCTATTTGAAAGGAAATAACTTGCAACAACAGATACAAAAAACCTCTTGGTTGTTACATAATTATCTTATTTGTCGGTTGAATATGTCTTCAAAGTAGGGTGTCCCTTTGGGCACCGACAATACTTTATGCAGAATGGTCCCTGCAACCGTGTAATCTTACGTTCATGCAGCAACGCTTTTGGTCACCTATAATGATGGTTGTATGTGGAATGATAACCTCTCCAATTTTAGACAATGATTCTTTGCGTATGACATCGGGTAAGTCTTACATATCTTTTATATCGATATGACTTATAGATTATCCTTAAATTATCAATCTTTGGATAATCTCATGCATTATTTGATGTTGGATACAAGGCAACTTAGAGATATTCTTTGAATTGCTAGCCTTTAGGTAATCCTGTATATTATCCGACCTCGGATAAGAGATGGCTTACAGATATCCCTCCAATTGCTAGTTCTCAGGTATTCCTGCACATGATCCGATCTTGGATACAAGATGACATATAGATATCTCTCAAATTGGTAGTCTTTGGGTAATCCTGCACATAAGCGATCTTGGATATAAAATGGCTTATAGAGAACCCTTGGACTTATCAATTTGATAATCTCGCATATTCTCTAATAAGGATTTAGTTGCGACTTATGGATAACCTTTGGACTATCAATTTTAGGATAACCTTGCACACTATTTGATTAGGATGTTGTTGTGGCTTAATATAACACCCCGAATCTGATACCCGAAATGTCATACGGTGCCCATGACGTACATATTAAACATGAATAACTGAAACATGATCTCATGACTTTCATGACTAAAGATCTAAATACAACATACTGAACATGCATATCTGATGCATGACTAATAAGTTGAATTCATGCATACCTGATGCATGACTGATAATTGACTCATGAATACATGACTGAATATTCCGATAAACTAAATTTCCCGTAGTGAGAATGCATGTCTGATGTATAATTACATGACTGAACTGGTATATGAATGCATGACTGAATATGCAAGGGTACTTAGTACCAAGTTTGTAATGGGGATCTGAGCATGAACTGAATACCAAGTTTGTAATGGTAATTTGAACAGGGAACTGAGTAAGTTTAAGAAAACTATCACGTTACTAAAAAACATTGATGACCCCATGATTATGCTAGAAATATGCATGAACGGGAACCTGAGAACATGACTAAGGCTGAACCATGATATATAAACTGAATTTCGTGAACTGAACTGAGCCTCTAAATACTTGGCCCATAGCTGAGGTTGGGACTTTGAGAGTCAACTTATGATTACCCTCTATTCTAAACTGGATTCCTTATGCAAAGAAAAACTTAATTTAAGACATGAGAGTGTTGGGGAATAATGGGGTATCTCCCCCTTAGGACACTATGTCCCTCTAAGAACGCTCACCTTACTAAGATACTGGGGTGATGCAAAGGGCATCACAGACTTATTCATGACTGAATAACTTATGCTGAAAATCTTAAGCTAAAATGAGATAAAGAGGTCTAACAATGCATATCATGAGTATGCAGGACCTATAATGTACCCAAATCTATGTCGAGGGAATTTTCTTGATCAGGACGAGTCTGAAGAGCGTAAAACCTGTTCTGATGCTGACCACTAGTTGTAATGGAAGTGATGCCCTGCTGGCGTAAATTTTTTCCCTTCTGAACCCTTACTCTACATTCTCGCAGCCTGTGGCCTGGCTTACCATATCCATAACATACCTTACTGCCTGCTCTACATACACCTAAGTAATTTTTACCATACTCTTCATAAAGAGGATAGGTAAGACTCTTGTTCTCACTACCCTGGGCCTCGAAGCTTGGCGACCCATCACGACTGTCATTTCCGAACTTGGGTATTGGTGCACTAGCTGAAGAAGGAGCTGGGAATGAAAGCTTATGACTATACTGAGTATAGCTACCACCTTCTGACTTAGGCTGAGCAAAGCTGAAACTACCTGTCCTTGCCCTCTTATTCTGCTTTTCCTTCATCTTAATCTCTTGCTCCTCTATCTGCTGAGCATGGGTCATAAGTCTGGCTAAAGTCATGTCACTATTTAGCATGGCAGATCAACACTCATTAACCATGCTATCATTCACCCCTGATACAAATTTACTCATCCTGGCCCTACTGTCTACAACCACATGAGGAGTATATCTAGCTAATTGAGTAAACTTAAAAAAATACTCTTTCACCGTCATGGTGCCTTGCCTGAGTTTGATGAATTCTAACACCTTAGCTTCTCTCAGCTCTAGGGGAAAGAACCTTTCTAAGAATACAGTGATAAAATCATCCCATTCTATAGGTCTTGCATCATCTGCCCTTTCTGACTTTCACTGCTTGAACCAAGTATGAGCCATATCCTACAACTGATATGCAGCTAGCCCAAAACTCTCAATAGTAGTCACCCCCATGATGTCAGTCACCTTCTGAACCTAATCTAGGAATTCCTGAGGGTCCTCATCTAACTTGGACCCAAGAAAGGATGGAGGATTCATTTGGGTAAACTTGGACCCAAGCTGGTCATTCATTATGAGTCACAACTGACTGAGCAAGAATAGTGAATGCGGCCCTGAACTCCACATGAGAAACGTGTTTGCCCAAAGGTTTTATGGGCTGAGGGGCTGACTGATTCCCATTTATTATTTTAGGAGGCATATTCTGTAGAAGAAAGGGAGAAACGAATTAGAATGAGAGTTTGACTTTGAGCCTATGCTTACTGGCACAACATGAATACTGAAAGACGAGAAACTATTCCTAAAACACCTCATAGCCTCCTGCATATAAGTGTGGTGCACAACACACATATGTACAAGACTCTACTAGATGCGGCTTTTCATACTTCCTAGGATACTATTGAACCTTAGGCTCTGATACTAAGTTTGTAACACCCCAAATCTGGTACCTGAAATTCCACATGATATCCATGACCTCGAAGGACCACAAGCTAACCCATGACTGATATCTGTACCTAATCACTGCATAATATACTGTATAAATGCAAAAACATATACTGAAAGGCCATAAGGTTCAAACTGGATAAACATCTAATAAAACAATATCTGAAAATGGTATAATAATACCAAAGAAAATTTAAAATAACTGTCTAACATGCTATAGTCTGAAAGCCTCTAAACTTTCTGAATAAGGAGTTAATGGGACATATCCCCAACTAACTCCAACTACTGAAATAAACTGAAAACTGAAATAGTAATGTAATCATTATGTCCTCGAAGGATGAGAACTCACAGCTGACTCTGACTGCTAAACTTGAATGCTAATGATGCTCTGGAGCTCATGCTTCTAAACCTATGGTATAAGACACTATAGCGCGAATGCGTTAGTACTTTGAATGTACTGGTATGTAAATGAGGTACATGAATGTATATGAAACTTATCTGACATCATGATAGGACTGAATATTAAGTTTTGACTACTGAGTTTACTAATAAGATAGATTTACTGACATCTGAGTTTACGAATACTGAGACGGTGAATAACTGAGGGACTGATACTATGTTACTGATACATGGATAACTGTTTCTAACAGTTTTGATTATGAAGAACTAGTCTGGTTGACTGTATCTAACAGTACTGAAGTTGAATACTGATAACATGAGTTCTGATAACTGATATAACTGATAACAGGAGTGACTATATCTGACAGTTCTGAATCTGATAGAACTAGTTGAGTTCCGTACTGTATCTGAGTAACTGAATTTGAGATCAATCCTATCTGGCGGGTGATCTCTAAATCTGATGATACCGTTATTGATTGACCATAGTTGAGATCAGTCCTATCTAATGGGTGATCCTAGAGTGTATTTATAATGATAAGGACTAACTATATCTAACAGTCCTAAATCTATACTACTGAGCTGAATTGACTGTGTCTAACAGCCCTGATTCTGTACCTAAAATATGGGATGTATTCATCTAACCGACATGCCCCATACTGAGCTAACTAGGGTCCAACCTATAATCCCAGCTGGAAGAGTGTCAGTGCCGCTCCACTGGTAAAGACAACTGTTGTGGAGTCAGCCCTAATCTAGTGGGTGACCCCTAGGATCAGTCCTATATATTTAAATGCTCTAACGAGTGATCCTTGAGTATGTCAGTCCTATCTAATGGGTGACATCTCATACTTACGTTGGCTACGTAGTTCTGGAACTTAAGGATTGCTTCTAGGGATCTCAATCCTATCTAGCGGGTGAGTCCCCATTGCTAGGCTCGCTCGATGTTGAATCCTACTCCCATCTGAAAGACACTGAACTGATTAATTGAGCTGAACTGATTAACTGAACTGAAATGATGCTAGTGATATTGTTTAGCTAAAACTGAATTTATTGAGTTTCATTGACTGACGAAATGTACTGCGTTTTGAGGACTGACTGAAAATACTAAAGTTACTGAGATTGACTAGGAATACTGGGGTTACTGAGATTACTGAGTATTGAGATTACTGAGATTACTGAACTACTGAGATTACTGAGATTTCTGAGATTTCCTAAGTCACATGACTGACTGAGTTCTATGGATCATAGCTTGACTGAGGAGATCGTGAAAACATGACATGGCTTTAGGCACATAGCTAAATATTCGGGTACAAGTACTCCCAGGACTCGATGAGAAAAAATTTACATAGCATGGCTTACTTGAAAACATGACCAACAACACAATTCATAATTCATATATTGAAGCACTTCACCAAACATGTGATATACATAAGCTTGTACATACATGGGGATTTCATGAAATCATACTAGTTGGGCATTGTTTCTTCATATAGGTATTTAATCAAACACATGGTAGGCATAGAACATGTAGACAACATTATACAACAATTAATTATCATGATTCATCTCTAATTTCATCATCCTAGGGTTTATTCATAGGTTCACATGAATATACATCTATACATATCAATTCCACATAAAATTGATCACCCAACATGGATTTGAATTCAATTGATCATTCTCAACATAAACAAAACAAATCCAACATGAAATTCATAAAGAAATCCATGGACTTAAACTTAGAAAAGAGACTCTTGGGATTCATGGATGAAAGGAGTCCATGACTGAACACTATGCATACCTTAGCTTGTGATTCTACAAAGATTGACAGAGATATTCTTGAAATTTGATGGTGAATTTCCTTGGAATTGAACCTTCTATGAAAACCTTAGGGCTTGTTCTTGAGAGTTTTTGAGAGTAATTGAGTATAAATTGCTGAATTATGGCCAAATCTCATGTTATAAGGCTTATATAGGGTGGGAAATTGACCTTTTTAATCCTAGGACACATATTTAATTTGTCAGAGAATTTCCCGATTTTCATTCTTGGCGCGACGCGCCACTATTACGCAAGTCACTGGAAAGTGACCAATGGGAAATTGCACGGTGGCGCGATGCGGAGCTATCGCGTTGCCACCTTATCTACGACCTGAAAGTTTGATACGATGTGCCACTATCATGGAGCAACACTGGAACTTGACAATTGCCATTTGAGCTATCTCCGCGATGGCTGAAGGCTCAGGTGATACACTGTATCACTAAAAAGGCTCTAACTTTTCGCCCGGATGTTGGATTTGGGCGAATCTGGTATCGATGGAAAGCTTATTGAATTTACTACATGAAAAAAGTGAAAATAGTAAAAATACCACATGTAAAAAAGTGTATTCATCTTTCTAAGAAGGCTTATAATATTCTTGGGAAAAAATTTCAAGCTAGGAAAAGTACGAGTATTACACTTACGAATAAGTTATGGTCTATCAAATCGAAGGTAATATTGAACACTATCCTATTTCAAATAATATGACTTATAGATGATCCTTAAATTTTTAATTTCAAAGAAATCTCATATGCATTCATTTTCATATACCGAATTACAGATATCCCTTTGAATCATGTACTTTTGATGCGTTCAAATATTGATTCATAAAATGATGAGATATTCTAGATGCCAGTATATGCTATCTCGTGTGTCAACATATATTAGGTACTGATGATATCCTCGATGCCAGCGTATATTATCTCGCGTGTCAATAGATATTAGATGCTGATGATTTCCTCGACGCCAACGTATGCTATCTCACATGTCAATAGATATTGAATGCTGATGATATCCTCGATTCCAGCATATGCTCTCTTATATGTCAACATATATTAGATATTGATGATATCCTTGACACCAGCGTAGGCTATCTCGCATGTCAACATATATTGAATGCTGAGATATCCTCGACGCCAGCGTATACTATCTCACGTATCAACAGATATTAAATGTTGATGGTATCCTCCATACTAGTATATGCTATCTCACATGTCAATAGATATTAAATATTCTTGATATCCTTGATGCCTGTGTATGCTATCTCGCATGTCAACAGATATGAAATACAATGGCCCTCTCGACAATTGCATAAAATGGCTCTTTTGGCAATGATATGAAATGTCCCTCTCGGTAATGGCATAAATGGCCCTCTTGGCAATGACATGAAATGGTCCTCTTGGCAATGATATGAAATATCCCTCTCAGTAATGGCATAAATGGCCCTCTTGGCAATGACATGAAATGGTCCTCTTGACAATGATATGAAATAGCCCTCTCGACAATGGCATGAAATGTCCCTCTTGGCAATGACATAAAATATCCCTCTCGATAATGGCATGAAATGACCCTCTTGGCAATGACATGAAATAGCCCTCTTAGCAATAATATGAAATAGTTCTTTCGCTGATTTGAAAATAGTTTCATCTGAGTCTGCTTGTCTGTATTTTTCTTTATGCATGTACCTATACTCAAGTTAGACAGTTAATAGACACGATATCACTCTCACTGGCAACCACAGTCAAGCTTTATGATAGTTTAATGATAAATACTAAGCGTCATAACTTGAATGACGTATTCCACTATTAATCTTCTCTTCTTTGAAGAAATAATTAAATAGTAGATCCACCGAATGCTAGTAAATAGGGAAAAAACCTTGTTTTGGGATTACTCAAATACTGTTTGCTTCTCTTCAAGGCAAATTTTGAGGATGACTTTCGGCTCTTTATCCTATTGAGTAATCCTTTTGATTGTTGTATTTATTGTGTCAACTCTCTCGAATATACCTGCGCTCAAGGTAAATATTTAGTAGACACAAAGTCACTTTTGCTAGTGACTATTTTTTAAGAAAATTCTAAACTCAATATTTATAAAGAAGATAAGGCGCCTTTGTCTGCCTTCAAGGTCTCAATAAATGAGATAGACAATTCAAAAGATCCTTGATAAATAGGTATTAAACCCATTTTTGGGGCTCCCCAAAAATGCCGTTCCTGAGCATTATATGCTCTGGTGTGGCTCGCAACTCTCTTGGGGATATTTTGAAAAAGATTTCCATTTGTGTACTTATCCCTGCATCCAAAAAAAAATTAGTAGGTTTGAGCGAAACTACTCCGTGTTGACCTCCTTCGATCCTTGGTTTACTCCTCGCCATCTTTTGGGTACTCCATCATGTTAGGACTTCCACCCTGACTCCTCTCTCTAATAAATTCCTAAGCAATTAATAAGTATAAAGATTTGTATAGATTTTTGAAAATAGTCTTTGCTTTTAGAAACTAGTTTCAAAAATTCTTGTAAAAGCTTTGGCAAAATCTCTGTCAGTCATGTCATGTACTAGCTCAACGAATGTCTTCTTCTTGATTCTGACTGTATCTGACATTTGATGAAGAAAATTCAGGGATTCATCATCATCGAGGCTCTCTACCAAAAGTTTTATCATAGCCGAAGATTTAGTCAATCTGGATTTTGTCGCAGCTGATGATTTCCAAAACTTGACTTTGACCTTTGGTGCTGGGGATTTGAAATATATTCCAATATATTAGTGGAAATTTAGAGGACCTCCTCAAAATTTCTGCCCCAGTTTAAATTTGTCTAAAATGATATCAGCTCGAGAGGATCTGAAGTCTTTGTTGGTCTTCGTTCTCTTTGTTGGATGATGATCTTCCTCTTGTGAATTTTCAAGATTCCTTCTCGAAAATTTTGCCCCAGTTTTCATTTCTTGGGGTTATATGACCGAGCCATTGGGGTGCCTACGTATTTCGTTGAAGCAGGAATCAGGTCAAACGTAGTTCAACACTACGTTAGGGATATATAGAAAAATTTAATGAGTTGACCGAAGCCGACATAAGCCGCCTATGTATCCCTTTCTTGGGAATTCAGGTCAAGCGTAGTTCATAAATAAAAGAAAAGGATAAATTGTCCTAAGGGGTGGACCGAAGCTGACCTAGGCCGCCTACGTATCCCTTTCTTGGGAATTCAGGTCAAACTTAATTAATACATAAAAGAAAAGGATAAATTGTCCTAAGGGTTTACCCGAAGCCGACATAGGCCGCCTATGTATTCCTTTCTTGGGAATTCAGGTCAAACATAGTTCGTACATAAAAAGAAGGGATAAATTACCCTAAGGGGTTGACCAAAGCCGACATAGGATGCTTACGTATCCCTTTCTTACGAATTCAGGTCCAATGTAGTTCGTACATAAAAGAAAGAGATAAATTACCCTAAGGGGTTGACCGAACCCGACATAGGCCCCCTACGTATCCCTTTCTTAGGAATTCAGGTCAAACATAGTTCGTACATAAAAAGAAGGAATAAATTACCCTAAGGGGTTGATCGAAGCCGACATAGGCTGCCTACGTATCTCTTTCTTGAGAATTTAGGTCAAACATAGTTCATATATAAAAGAAGAGATTCTAGCCAATTATACATCATAAAATAAATTTTTGCTTAATTGGTCGAACTCTGGAGTTATTGGTAACTCTTGCGATGCGATGTTGGTTCTCAATCCTGATATATCATCGTAGGACCAAGCAAGTGGATTAGTTCTTTTCAATTTCCTCCAGGTAAGGCTCCTCCCGATTTACAAGTTCTTCTATATCTTCTGCTAACCACTCCTCATCATGGTCTTTTTATTCATCATCATTTCTCTCGCTTTGTTCGTCTAACCCTTGACATGACATGACAATGACAGGTTTTAAAAATTACTGCTACTGAAACAAACTAAGTTAGATGATAACAAGACAATAATCATACTTCAAAACAACTTCTTGAATAAAAGGAGACCCTTTCATTAAAATTCAATAAATAAATACGAAGTATGGCTCATAAACCCCCCAAATGTGCGCCCATGCCTTTTTAAAAGCAGTAAAACACAAAATGAAAAATTTGATAAATAAAAAGGGTGGATCGCGGGGCCTCCTTCGGGTCATCGCCAATTTTTTAAAACTACTAGTAATTGCCCTTTCATCTACCCGGCGGGTAATGAGTCATAAGCGGAGTGGAGGTCAAGTTTAACAATGTTTCCTCCAATTCATCTTCCATGATCCCGGTTGTCTTGGAAAATTCTTACCTCACATTTTCCTTATTCCATCCTCGAGACCATCATTTATAGGTTTTGAAAAATGATTGGTAGAGCCCAATTTTACTACTAGTCATTTTTCTTTTCCAGTAACAAAGCTATAATCAAGAGGGGGATATCTTATTCACTTTGATCTAGTGAAGTAGGGTCATTTTGTTCGAACACAAAGTAGTTTCTATAACCTGCAAAGTAAAAATACCTCAAAGGCTAACGTGTTAGATTCTATTAGTAATAAGCAAAGCAAGATGATAAGGTAGGGAGTAAACACATAGAGTTGTTTCTCATCTCACGCGAATTGATCCATGAAGTAATGATGACTCAAGAATTTCAATGAACAGGATTTTGCTCAATGATATGGATAGGTGGAATTTATTAGGACGGTTTAACTTTTCTTTTTTCTGACCTTATTACTTCTTTCAAGAAAGTGGAGAACAGTAGAGTTTTTGAAGATAGGGTCCAAGCCAAAAGGCTGCCTACGTATCTCACGGAGGAGAAATCAGGCCGTGCGTAGTTCAAACATATAATGGCTTCTTCTAAGTCCATAGTCAGTCTTCCTGAAATGGTAGCGAGCTTTTAGGAAGTTTTAAGAATGATTGTGGACTTTCTGGGAGACTTGGAGTATGTTTGGTCGGATTTTTATATAGGGGTATATTTCTACCTAAAGATGCTCTATGGAAAATGGGATTGGATCAATTCTCCTTTGATTCAAATCAGCATAGCACTTTTAAGCACATAAATAGTTATATAACACAAGCATATTGTAATAAATGTGCATCCTAATTGGGTGGCCTTTTGAGCCAAGGGTTGGCCTAACGTATTTGAAGAAAATATATGCTTTATTAAAACCAATCCATTATCCCCCAAAAACCTTTATAGGTGTACATAAATGGCATAAATGCCTACAAAAGTTGCACAAAAGAGATACAATCATTAGGGAAAGGGAAAATAATCATGAGAAAAAGAACAATATCCTACGCAAGGGATGGGAAATACTAGTTCCTGAATAATCCTCTATCGGCCTTTGCCCTCTTAGCTTTGTCCACTTCTTGTCATTAGCGACATTCGTTGATGATCAAGCATTTTCCGTATAACTGTGCTCTAGATTCAACCATCCAAATCAATCAATTTCTTGCTTGGCTTGCTTCAATTCCTCCCTAAATTGGTGTATGATTGAGGCATCCTTCCACGAAAGTAAGCAAAGCAAACTTTCTCCCGACCCCCAAAGGATAATGGATTGGATTAAACAAACATATATTTTTTCAATACATAAATATGATTTGTCTGTAATTAACTCAGGGTCAATAGACACAGGTCAAGTTTTTTAATGGGCCCAATACCCTCTTAGGTATTGGGTCATTCTAGGCTCATGCCTAAAATAGGGTTTTGGTTTCGCTCTATCCTAGGTGTTTAGAGTGGGTTTGAACCAGGTTCTCAAGCGAACGACTTGGGTTTGGAAATACGAACAGTCATCAGACGCCTTAAATGCTAATAAACCATCGTATTTCCAATACTTTATTTGGAGTCGACAACGGGGGTTGGGACATCCACGAAACTCCCAAACAATTTAATAATCAATGCGGATTATGCAATGAGATGCAATAATTAAATTTCACAAAATCGAAACATATAAACACGTAAGCAATTTAAATAGTTAGTCAAAAGATAAAATCAAACATTTGGTTAGAACCTAGTTAAAGTCCCCAGCGGAGTCGGTATTTCTGTTTTGCGAAGAAAATTTTGACTTTTTTAAAGTCGCCACTTAATTTATTTTGAAAAGGAATTAAGAAAACCTTTGAAAGTTACTTAAATGATCCAAAACAAACAAAAAATCATTTAGGTTTGAAGATTCTGAGTAAGCAGTTCCTATAAATACTCTTGGAAGGTTGTTAAGGCACCAAGAGTATCTGCTAACTTACGGTTATCTGGACTGTTTGAAAATATCTTTTGACTAACTTCAAAAAGAAATATTGATTGTTGAAAAGCAATTGATTTTAGGAAAAGACTTTTGTAAAATAGATTTGGATAACTTAGTAGGATTTTAACTAAATCTAAGCAAATTAATAACAAAGCATGTAAAGGGGAAAGGGGAGAAAATAAAAGACTTACACCATTGGGCCCAAATCAATAGACCATGTCCTAATCTAATTGGGTTTTTGTCCCACTTGTACCTGTCCTAATCTAAATATTGATTTTTTGGCCCACAGCCTGTCCTAAGCTAGTTTTCGGACCTTTGAGGCCCAAAATCTGCCTCATCTGTATTAAAATACAACTTTGGCTTTGAGTCCCAAATGAATTAATAAATAGACGAAAAAGGGCCTAAAATTCCCTTTAACTATCTTAAATGGTGCAAAAATGTCCTCCTTCTACCTATTGGTCCTAAAATACCCTCCCCATCTACCTATAGGGCCTAATTTGTCCTTTTATTTAATAGATTAGTTTATCACCAATACATTAATGACGTGGCGTATTTTAATTGGCCAAGTAATAATTAATTAAACTAATTAATAATCCGACCCACTAAACCTAACCCACCCAAACCTAATAACCTGACCCGCTAATAATACAAACCTAATAACCCGATTTGCCCCATCCAATAATAATAATGTTAAAACAAAAACCCAAAATCAATCCGCTCTTTCTCCAATTTTTCTATTTTTCTGCCTCGCCTAATTAACCCTAATGATGAAAGGGCACTGATTATAAGCAACATTAGCTTTGTCAAAATGCTTCCAAGCTTTAATTTGGTGCTTCTTTGCAAAACTATTTATCTTACATAACAATAACAATTGATAACCTTATGAGTTAAATTCTCCAAATTGCTCAAAAAATATTCCAAGGACATGAAAAAGAACCTGAACTACAAAGAACATAAGAACTTACCAGCATGAATACAAGCACCAACAACTAGGTTGTGCTTAAAACATACTATGATCGCAATTCAAGCCCGAAATCAGTCTTACTTTTATGGATGTGCTTAGATTTTTTCACTGCACCAATAGAGCTGATAGTCCAGAACCAGAAGAGGGATCTCCAGTAATTTTTGGGTAGAATTCATAGTTATGTTATCTTCTTCCCCCTACCGCGATCATTCATGCATTAGGAAGGATGTGGTTAGTTGAATACCATCTTCGTTGAATTAAAGTATGGGTGAGCTTCACCCAATCACAGTTCTCACCCGTGAAAGGTGCTAGTGTACCTATTATAAGGTCCCCATCATTATATCCTCCGGTTTGGACTAATGTTCCATTAGGGAGGACCGCACCAGAAGAGCAGCAAGGATCTGTTTGGAGCATTAATGCCCAGAATGTGTTGCTACCAATGTCGTATACAATAGAATGAGAATAGTAGTCTTCGCATGAGACCATGTCATTAGGGTAATAGAGATAATGCCCTCCTGGAAGTGAGTGGTTAGAACGGCCAAAATCCGTTGTATCAAAGATAACTACCTTGTTATTACGCAGGAGTTGTATGTGCACCACGGATATGCTAATGCTTTTCTGCGACATCCGTCATTCACCTAGTAGGCATCTACAACTATGAGAAACCAACATCTGAGAAGCTAATGGAGGTTAAAGAGTGAAAAACATTAGTACTAGTTAGAATAGGAAAATGATACTTTCCTTGTCCATAAGTTGAAAATATTCTTTATGTTGTTATTAGTATGAGTTTGATAGAATTTAAGAGTTGGATAGTTAGTGTCCATATATTTATATTCCAAGAAAGTATTGAATTCAAGCTGAATTGAAGTAGAATTCAAAGAAAATGACTTCATCACTTGGCACAAGAAGTGAAATTTTGTTTCTTCATGTGTCCAAAAAGTAAGAGTCTGCCAGAATTTTGCTTGAATTTGAATTATAATGAGTCTAGATAATACAACGTTAGTAGGTAGTCGAGCGTTGTTTAGTTCTCTCATCGACGTATCTGTTTCCTTCGCTTTAGTAAGTATATTATTTGTTGTTGCTATTTGTTCTCTTTCTCAGTTGTTTTTACTTTTTAACATAACCTCTTCGCTTTTGTATTTTCTTTATATACTTGATTCTTAATATGCTTACTCAAGACGAGGGTCTATCAGAAACAACCTCTCTATTAAATACACACCACCCTCCCCAGACCCTACTTGTGGGATTACACTGGTATTATGTTGTTGTTGTAGTCTAGCTGATACAAGCACTACCTATAAAATTATGTGTCGACTAAAAATCTATATTGCTCGAACTTAAAAAAAATATTGTCAGGTCTATGTCACGGATCCTCTGAGCTATGCATTTTTTGAGGAACTGATACGGGTGTGACAACATTTTTAAAAAATCTAAGCGACAGCTAAAAAACTGAAGAGATTGTGAAAGAGAAAAACCAGCAAACAGTTGAGCAAATATGTATAGCTTTGTTCAAGTTTAAGAACAGAAACATTCTTCTGTTTAAAAATTCTATCATTTCTTTCCTTTCAAATGTTCCAAAAAATTGCTTTAACAAGGTCAAAAGACTTGTTCTCCTTATTTCATTGACACATAAAATTGCTACGTTAGTATCAAGTTTCTTTGTTGTATATGAAGGATGGGGAGAGGGTGACATTGTATAAGTAGGCAACGCATCAAGAACTAGTCTCTCAGTGAAAGAAAGATATTGTCTTTTTCATCGGAGAGTTTCCTAACGCATTTTCAAGTATCATATCCCAAGTAGAAGTGGAAGAAACATTGGCGCCAAGACGGATTATGAGATCACATTGTAGATAGAAGCATTACATAAAACTAATCAACATATTGGTGTTTCTGTTGGCCAAAATGGATTTTGGGTTTTTGTTTTAATGTCATTATGTTTGGATAGGGCAAATCGGGTTATTAGGTTTGTATTATTAGCGAGTCAGGTTATTAGGTTGGTGGGTTAGGTTTAGCGGGTCGAATTATTAATTAGTTTAATTAATTATTACTTGTCAAATTAAAAGAGGCCACGTCACTAATGTATTGGGGATAAACTAATCTGTTAAATAAAAGGGCAAATTAGGCCCTATAGGTAGATGGGAAGGGCATTTCAGGCTCAATAGTTAGACGGAGGGCATTTTTGCACCATTTCAGATATTTGAAGAGCATTTTAGGCCCTTTTTCGAAAAATAAATGACTAAATAAATAAATAAAAAGAAGACAATAATAAAAAAATTGAGACTTTTCAAGTCTTTTAGTGACCTCATCAATGGATTTTGACCCATTTTTCTTCTTCATCTATCTTCTAGCACCCGCAGCCATGTAGTGGACCTTGAGTTTAAACTTCGAACTTGACTCGAAGAGATGAGCCTCATTGACCCATTATGAAATGCAAGAGGAGAAGAGTCCATTTGGACACAAGATATTTTTTGCATTCAAAGAAAAGATAAAAAAAATTAATATACGTTCATGGCATAATAGTTACATATTTCAAAACAAAAGAAAATATCAAGAATTAATTTGTTGAATTACAATGATATGCACACTTGTACACATATAAAAAGAGTAAGAGTCAATAGATAAAATGCAAAGCAACGACATCCACTTGCATGCCTCATGACATGCTCATATTAAGAATGAATAAAGGTAAAAGGAAGAAGGTCATATTCAATGAATTAATGCGAGAAACAAACAACATAAGCTTGCGAAAGTAAAGGGATGAGGCAACAAGAAAAATACTCAAGACTTCTAAAATTGAATAAACATAGACACTAATCCATATAATAAAAGAAAATAAAGGTTAACTTTTCAAGAAAAAGAACCTTTAAATTTCAATTAAGGCGATATTAATGAAAATTCATACATCTAAATTACAACCAACATTTTATGAAAAAATGTGTAACGACCTATGGTTTATATTTCTAAGACATCGTTGATTCTCTTTTGATATTATGAATAAAAGAGAGACATGAATAAAGTCTTTACACACACAAAGAGCACATATAACAATCCGGAGTAAGAAAATAAGAATAAAAGTTTAGCATCTCTAAAAGTGAAATATCATTCAACAATCATACTATGCATGAGTCAAAAATATCCAAATAATACTATTTAGCCACAAAAGCCCAAACTTTCTCATCATTTTAACGAGACAACATGCGAACAAAAGAGGAGTAAACATCTTAGATGAAAAATAAAGCTAGCACTTCATCTCTTATATGAGGATTTTGAAATCCATTAAGAAAATGACAAATTCTTCACTTAACTAATTACTATTTTTATTAAGGCGAAACAAACAAAAATAACTATTTTTACAACATAAGAGAAATAACTTTACATGCTAAAACATTTCCGCCAACAATGAATTTAAACAAGGCATGAGTTTGTCTTTTGAGCAAAGATCAAAACATTATACATAAGAATCAAAGAATAAAGTCAAAAGGCAAAACAATCAATATTAACTATTCTTTTCAACATAAAGGAAATAATTTTACATGCTAAAAACAAACATATCTACCAACAGTGAGTTTAAACAAGACATGGGTATGTTTTTCAAGCAAAGATCTAAACTTTATCCAAAATAATCAAAGAATAAGGTCAAAAGGCAAAACAATCAATATTAACAATTCTTTTCAACATAAATAAAATAACTTTACATGCTAAAAACAAACATGTCCACCAACAATGAGTTTAAACAAGACATGAGTATGTTTTTCAAGCAAAGATCTAAACTTTATCCAAAATAATCAAAGAATAAGATGAAATGGCGAAACAATCAATATTAACTATTCTTTTCAACATAAAGAAAATAACTTTACATGCTAAAAACAAACATATCCACCAACAATGAGTTTAAACAAAGCATAAATACATCTTTTAAGCAAAGATTGAAATGTTATCTATAATAATTAAAGAATAAAGTCAAAAAGGCACATACAACTATTGCTAGCTCATTTTTTTATCATGAACATGAAAATAATTAAAATATCGATACCACAACGTCCTATGGCCTTCAAGTAGGATCGTTCAAAACCAAATCGTAACCATTAATCCAATTGCAAAATTAGTTTATTGGCTAATTGGTAACGGGTTATCGGATTAATGGTTGGAGAACGGATAAATTTTTTATAATTAATGGCTTATTGGTGCGGAGATGGATTACTCAATTTTCTTATCGAGTAAACCGTTAACCCATTAAGAATTATTTAAATTATATTTTTACCCCTAGATATATAAGTATCTTTTGTTAATCCCACATATAAAACTCCATTTATTATTCTATTCACTTCTTAGTCTAGAAAATAACATGTCACTTCTTGTAACATCTAACCATAAAGTGCAATCAGGCTCTCTAAAATATAAAGAAAATCTGAAATTAATTCTTAACTCAAAACATAAATTATTCTTGATAACACAAAGGACCGCAATAAAAATGAAACAACCCAAATATGTCCTTCACAAGGTTTGATATAAAACAGAAGAATTCAAATAATATTAAAGTTTTAATTTTTTTTCTGTCAATCCAGTAGTTAAAAATGTTTCTACATACATTTTAGGTCAAGAAGAAAATTCTTATTTGATTCGACATTTTAACCTATTAAATAACTATACGAACAAAACTCAAGAAACCTAAAAGATTGATAAATAGATCAATCATAGTATACAAACAACTTAGTCGGTGAAGAAATAGAGGAACTACCAATAATCGCTTGATATTTCATTCTCTCTTAAATTTATCCATTACACCATCCGATAACCGTTCATTAATTGCTAATTTGATACCGAACCAATCGTTATCTTATTGGTTGGCTAGCGGATTAGTATATTTAAAAACCGATAACTAATAAGCCGAATCACTAAGCATAATTATCCAACCGATAAGCAGCCCTAACTTCAAGGCTATCTACAGCAAACAACCCCAGCAAATAAAATTATAACTACGAAGAAGAAAACGATAATAAAACTAAAAAAAAAGAAAAAGTGTGTTTACCTTTTTTGGGACAGCAAAATGAGACAACGAGCTTTGTCAGAATCAACCACCACCGAAAAATATCGCCGGCAACTCAAAAATTTTGATTAGCCGACCAACTCTATGAAACAAAAATTTTTACAAAATAAAAATAATTATTTTGCTCAAACGGATTTTTTCACCTTTCTAGCCTCATTTTTTTTTTTACTTTTTCCACCCCCTTTCTACCAAAGTAGTGGTAGTATTTATAGGAGAGAATGGGGTTTTTCTTTCTTTCCTCCACCAATATGGGAGAAAAGTATTTATAGGGAAAGATGAGAATTTATTTCTTGTTACCCACCAATGTGAGAAAAATCCATTTACGGGTGCTTTTAGAATTTTAAAATTAAAGATAAGGTGAGGTGAAAGATAATGGGGGTGGGGGAATTGTACAATGTAGTACAACTTTTGAATTTTAAAATTGAGAAAGGACAAAATTGGAGAACATAGTACAATGTAGTACAATTTTAAATTATTTTTTGATGGAAATTGGGTAGAAGCTATGAGAGTTTTGGGAATTTGGGGGTTATTTAAAATATAACCCCAATTGAAATTTTAAATTTAGCCAAATTTATTTAATTTTACCAAAGTAAAAATCAATTAGCGGATTGCATTGTAATTTTGGCCAAATCTAATAGATTGGCTAAATTAAATTAAAATTTGATACAAATTAATACGTCTTTAAATTCCGAGCTTCTTGATTTAATAAAACCAAACACATATTTATTCAAATAAATTATTATTGATAATAAATTATATTTAAATCAAGATTTTAATCATTTAAATTTATTTTCAAGATAAGCCTTGATTAAAATATGATATTTTGTAAAGTAAATATTTAAGTAACAAAATTATAAAATTTCGTATAATTGAATATGATAATATATAATCGCTACTTAAAATGACAAATTTACCTAAATAAATATTTTGAAAAGTTTTTTATTCAGATAAAATAAATGTTGTAATTTTATTTAAAAATTAAAGGAACTCAGGATTAAATTTAGTCATGAAGGGTAAAAATTAGGTGTCAATAACAGTAACCTAGAAAAAGTCACTGGTAAGACTACGAGTCGCACCCTACGACTCGTGATGAGTGTTAACGACTCATCACCTGAGTCGTAGTCTAGGTAGTATCGTCAACACTCACAGATTTTTAGAGTCCAAAACTTGGGGCATTACAGTCTGTTGACATATATTTTCTCTTTTAGTCCATATAAACTTTGATGTTCTTATTCTCCTTCCTAATATTGGCTAATTCTTTATCCCTCCCACCAAAAAATGTGGCTTTGTTCTTCCCTGTAGACAATTGCCAGGAGTAGGAAGGTTCTGATTTTAAGTTCATTTATGAAAGACTGTGCAATTCGTGGAACATTTTGCATTTATACTATTGTAAATCAATGAGCCAAAAAAATTCAACTTGTATAGGTGAGAGATGATCAGACAGGACAAGCCAAAGTTACAGCTTATCGAGGACATGGTGTAGTTATAACTTACCGAGGACTTTGTACTACTTAATAGCTTCTGGTGAATTCCTACCTTTTAACTTGTTAAGGTCTTGAGTTGTGAGCTGAATCATTTTGCATTAATGATTTAAAAGTTTGGTCCATCTCTTAAGTTTGCATAGTAGTAAATGGATGTGTAGTCAATAACTTATAAGTCTTTCGCATTGCCTTAATTCTTATTTTCATCAATTATTCTATATCTTCTTGATGCATTTTTTCACTTTTGTAGTAGTTTGTTTGTAAATAAATTTGCTAATGTGTTTGTTCAATCTTGGTTTCAGGAATAAGCCTTTTTTGCTATGTATTTCATTAAAATAACAGGTATAGAAGTGGAATCCAAGTTAGTTCATGTTCCAGTTGAAGCTGGAAGTGAACAGAGCAATCTTCTAAAAGAAAAGGGAAAGTCGAATCATGGTTCAAGGATTACTCAAAAGCAATATATATTTGTCAGGTCGGATACTAATAAGTGCAAGAAAACAATGGTATTAGAAGTTGCAATAGACTCACGCTCAGTAACTTATTTGTTGGATTTTTACTATATTATTGTTGTATTTGTAGCATCTCGAGAAAAATTTTGAATTAACAACTTAAATTAAGTAGAACTTTGGCATATAAAAATAATTGTGGTACAAAAGAAAAATAAATGAAATAGCATCCATATATACACGGTATTTTTATGTTATGGCTGTTAAGAGGAGGACTTGAGAGTATTGTTATTTATGTAATATAAGTGTACAAGTTGTGGGGGCCACCCCTTTTAATAATGACCCTAAACTAGTATTAGACAAAAGGGTCCATTATTTCCCTTGTTCACTGGAAACTAATCCTAGGAAACCAAAAGTGGGGTTACCCCTTTTGTTTTCTTCCTTTTCATTATCAAATAAGAAATTAAGACAAAGCCTTAAGAGAAAATATTAGGCGGCAGCTGGAGTATTAGTACACGACTTCTTATCCTTCTCTTGGTATTCAAGAATTCACTAGATGAAGGGAGAAAATAATTCTTATGATACTTTTGAAATAATCTTTAAGAGGTGACTTCAATAACCTAAAGTTGGAGTTGAATTTTAAAAGGTAAATTCTCCACCCCTTTCTTGAATTTGACTATAAATAAGTATCTTGGAGATGTTTAATTTGTACCTTTGCACTACTACTTGAATTGGGTTCATGAAAGAAAAAAAAAGGGAGAAAATGGAGGATTTTGGTTAAAGAGGAGCTTTTGGGAATTTCCATCGATTGGGTAGTTTTACCCTTGAATTGTATAAGTTGGAAGAGTTAGAATTTACTCCGAATTCTTGATAAGAAATTCACTTAATTTCGGGCATAAGTGAAGATTATCGGAATAAGTTACTAAATGCTCCTACAGATTACTTATAGACATATATGTTATTCTTGTAGCTAGTGAATTGCGTATCGGATAGCAGGAAATAGTGGTTGGAAGGTTAAAAGCTTCAATATTATGGGCTGAATTACTTGAGGCTCGAATTACTATCGTAGCTAATAAAGTATTAAGGTATGCAAAGCTAAACCCTTCCTCGTCGCGAAGGCACCACCATACATCACGTACTTCTTTCTGTTGATATTAATATCATTCTCGAAATACAAAAGTAGAATATTTATATTGTCTTACATATCATTCCCTCGCTCTACCATCAAGCTTATGAGTATCTATCTTTCCCTTTTTGTGTTAAACTAATTAGAGGCTTCATGGACATCGCGTAGTAATGTATAGTTTTGTAAGCATAACTCCCTCGTGTATATATGTAACTCTTACTGAATATCCTGCTCGTTATTATCCCATAACCTCGTGTAGGTCATAAAGTACCTGCAGAGTAGGTGTATACGGTTCTTGTCTGTCATTATCATTTTGGACGTGACAGTATTGAACTGAAGTATTACAAAGTTATATATATATGAAAAATCTTGTTATCCTACACTTAAACATGTCAACTATGCTGGGTCAGACCAGTCCGGCCCAATAAGCCCGACAAAAAAAAGAGTTAGGCCCGGTATAGATCGGTTAGGTGGTTCCATCCGATTCTTAAGCTTCCGATCTCGGGCTGGGCCATCTGAGATGGACAGCCCAGTGGATTGGCCCAGTAATGAAATCGAACCAGGCTCACCGGTTACCCAGATCAAATCGAATCGGTTACTTTTAAAAAAAAGTAGATCGTTGAGCGACTATGGGCCAATTGGACCATTGAAAAAGCTGGCCCAACGGCATTATAGCCGTTGGCAGCTTCACCCAACGGCCAAATGGCCCAAAAATCAATATTTAAAAAAAAATTACTCCAATTTTTTTTCTATAAATACCCTAACTCAAAAAATATTTTCACAATCTCTCAATCTCTTTGAATCTCTCTCAATTATTCTAATTATCTCCTAAAGTGCTCAATTTTATTTTTTAATTTTGCAATTACAAATATCAAGTGGAAGTTTTCTAAAGCCTCAACTTTCGAAAACTTCAATAATTTGATATTATTGTTCCATCTCTTGCTTTTAATTTTTAAATAGTGTATTATTTGTTGAATATTTATTTTTATTATTTTTGTGTATTTTGAATATTTATTATTTTAATTTGTAATATGGATAAATTAAGAAAAGTCGGTAAAAGCATTAAAAAAATTTATCACGAAAATGGTAGTGGTAGTAAAAAATAAATTGGTGAAGGCCCTGGTAGAGGAAGTTCAAGTACTAGATATACACGTGTGCCTCTTGTACCAATTAGTCAACCGTTTAAGAATGAAATAAGTATAAGTGCTCACGATATGAATTATTTAGAAGCTCAGAAAAATTATGATATAGAAGAAGAGAATGAAGTTGACGCGGTTGATTTAAATATAGATGCAAATAATATTGGTGATACATCCAAAGTCGGTAATGCTAATGTTAGATCTGAATCATTAATCTTCGTCCCCATCCTCCCCATCCCCCTGTAAAATCTCGTAGAAGAACTAGTATTGTATGGATTTTTTTACGAAAATAGAAGGAAAAACTAAGGTCCAATGAAATATTTGTGAATTGGTATATGAGCATAAAATCGGATGTAATAAAAAGGGTATGAATGCGTTGATGAGACATTTACGAGATAAACACCCAATAGAGTTAGCTGAGGCCCAAGGTGGTGAGGCTGTTAGTGGGCCAACTCAAAGTAGATTGAACCCAACAATCGGTTAACTAGTTAAGAATTAAAATAAAATGAAGGACCGGGAAGAAATTGCCGAAATAATAGTTGTGGGTTGTTTGCCTTTCTTTTTGCCTTTTCAGATACTTTTATTCGTTATATTCAAACAATTTATAATCTCATGTTTATAGGTGTCATTGGATAGATAGTTATTTTGTTATGCAAAAACGTATTCTAGCATTTTTGTATGATGAAGATCGTAGACATACTGAAAAATTTATCTTTGAATCTATTTCTAAAGTTGCAAAATATTATGGTATTAAAAGGAAAGTATTATGTTTATATTTTGATAATGCATCTAACAACAAGACTGTTGTTGACTTGTTAAAAGTTGAACTTTATCCGATGTTACTCGAAAGATTTCATGTTAAGTGTGCTTGTCATATATATATAATTTAATCGTAAGAGATGGTTTTGAATTTTTTGAGCTTTATATTGAAAAGATTAGGTTTGTTGGTGGCTTTATTCAAGGAAATCATCGAAGAATTAGAATGAAGGAATTTAATAAATAAATGTGAACAAAATGTATTAATGCCTAAAGAATGTGATACTAGATGAAATTCTACTTATAATTATTTACGAACTTGTCTTACTTATAAAGGTTCTATTAAAATGACTTTTAATCAATATTGTGGTTATTTTCCTGAGTGTATGTTACCTGATTCTGATTGGGCAGCAACTGTTGATCTTGTTAAATTTTTGAAAAAAATTTATATAGCTACGGTTGAATTTTCTAGTGTTTATTATCCTATTATTTGTAATAATTTAGCTTATTTAGCTTACGTTTCTTGTTTACTTAACTAATATAAGAATAAAGAAGATTACAAATAAGCTATTAATGAAATAATTGATAAATTTAAAAATATTTTTATCTGCTTCCTCCATTTTTTGCTTGATTGGTGCTAAATAAATTCATGTATGAAATTTAATAGTATGTCCGCATTTACCTCTATTATTTATACTACTTTAGGTATACAACCTAAAGAAGAACCTTCTTTGTTTATGGCTATGGGTGATGTGAACAATTACATCAAAGCATATATAACCATTATGCTGATTTACTTGATGATGTCGTACCAGCATATATCACTTTAATTCCCGCTCCCCAAGCTTTCGAGGAGTCATAATCTTCTAAAAGACAAGCACATAGTAGTTCTCCTGACTACTTTTTTGATTTAAATGCTTGGGACAAGGTGCCGATTTCATCCCACAGAACACTTTCTCGAGAACAGCTTAAGTATTTTCTTCGACAGCCGATAGAGGATAGTAGAGCAAGTATCAATATGTTGGATTGGTGGAAGAATAATGAAAGACAATATCTTATACTTTCAAGATTAGTTAGAGATATATTGAATGTTCTATTGTTAATCGTTGCATTAGAGAGCGCTTTTAGTCAGGGACGGCAGCAGCTTAGAGACAACCGACACTCATTGGAAGGCAATGCTATGAATGTTCTAGTTTGCCTTAGAGATTGAATTAGAGCGGAACGAAGAAATCAAGGAATGGAGGTGGAGCCGGCAGACTAACAGAATCTTAAAGAAATTATGACTTCAAGGGAGAACTCAACACAATCAAGTCCAATGCATGACTTTGGATTTGGCCCAATTGATTTTGACTATCCTATGGCAGTTCCCGTTAATGTTAACATGAATGAGTTGGAAAAAATGATGCAAAATTTGTAGATTTGTCAATCATGTAACTTATAAGTTTTGGATCATTTTGCAATCAATAAAATACAAGATTCATTCACTCCTTACATATTTTTTCATTAAAATTGAATGTCTAATTGAATTAAATACTTTTAATATATTACTACCAAACTTTACACAAAGTCATAAATATACAAACGTATATATATATAATGGAAAAATAAAAATAATGTTAGCAAATAATACTTAGACAACTAGTATTGACATATAAAAATACTATATAAGTTTATCTTTTAAGCAATGCATGTAAATTTTTGAATATATGTTCAGGACTTCAAGTATTATTATACTAAGTAGTATACATTGTATGTATATATGTGTGTATATTTTCTAAAGTACTATAATATGTAATGTATATATGTTTTGTATATGTTTTCTAAAATAGTATAATGTATAATTTTTATATGTTTCAACTTTCAAGTGGTATTTTAAGTAGTATATATTGTATATATAT
>NC_061121.1:99103222-99111840 GCF_002878395.1 Capsicum annuum | reverse complement strand
CATAGCCCGCCAGTCAAGAGGCTATTACCTTTCAAATAGCTCTACAAGTTGATAGCACTAGATGTTAATAGCCCTGCAAGGCATGAGGCTATTACCTTTCAAATGGATCCACGAGTCGAGAGCTCTTAAATTTCCATAGCCCTGCCAGTTGAGAGGATATCACCTTTCAATCGATTCGCTAATTAAGAGCTCTTAGGTTCCAATAGCCCTGCCAGTCGAGAGACTATTACCTTTCAATTACTCTGCCAGTCAAGAGCTTTTAGATTCCATAGCCCCGCCAGTCAAGAGGTTTTTACCTTATAAATAGCTCCACCAGTCGAGATCTCTTAAATTTCCATAGCCCTGCCAATCAAGAGGCTATTACATTTCAAATAGCTCTTTCAATCGAGAACTCTTAGATTTCAATAGCCCCACCAGTCAAGACACTATTACCTATCAAATAGCTTCACTAATTTTGAAATCTTAGATTCTAATATACCCATAATCAAGAGGATATTATCCTTCAATTGCTCTGCCAGTCGAGAGTATACTACCTTTCAACTACTTCTCCTATCAAGGGCTCTTAGATTCCAATAGCCGCGCCAATTGAGAGCCTATTACTTTCAATTTCTCTTCCAGTTGAGACCTCTTAGATTCTAATAGTCCCTCCAGTTAAGAGTATTACTTTTCAATTGCTCCACCAATGGAGAGATCTTTCATTTTAGTAGCCCTGCTAGTTGAGAGGCTATTACCTTTCAGTTATTTTTCTAATTGAGAGGATATTATATTTAAATCACCTCAGTAGTTGAGGTCCTTAGTCTTCATAGACAATTAAGGAAGACCATCAATGTGAGTCTCCATATATAATCGGAGATGTCATGCATTAAATCCGCAAAGACAATCGAAGGACTTTACAACAATCAACATTAGTCTTCATAGACAATTAGAGATATCATGCATCAAATCTTAGTACACAATCGAAGACATCATTCATCATATAGTGCTCGTAGATAATCAGAGGTCATTTATCTTCAAGTTTCCATAGACAATTGGAGATGTCATGCATTAATTGCCCGAAGAGAACCAGAGGACTTTACCACAATTGACATTAATCTCCACAAATAATTGTATATGTCATGCATCAAGTCTTCATAGATAATCAAAGACATCATTCATCACATAGTAGTTGTAGACAATCGGAGACGTCATTTATCATAAAGTCTCTATAGACAATCAAAGATGTTGTGTACTAAGTGCTCGAAGACAATGGAGGACCTAACTATAATCAATATCTGTGTCCATAGACAATTGGAGATGTCATCAAGTCTTCATAGACAATCAAAGACATCATTCATCACATAGTCTTAGTATATTATTGGAGGTGTCATTTTTATCAGCAAGTCTCCGTAGACAATCGGATGTATCATGCATTAAGTCCCCGAAGACAATTAAAGGATCTTACTACAACTAGTACAGTCTCCGTAGATAATCAGAGATGACAATCAACTTTAGTCTTCATAGATAATGCAGATGATAATCAACATCAGTCTTAGTAGACAATTGAAGACGATAATCAACATCA
Organism: Capsicum annuum; assembly: GCF_002878395.1. Classification (NCBI taxonomy): domain Eukaryota; kingdom Viridiplantae; phylum Streptophyta; class Magnoliopsida; order Solanales; family Solanaceae; genus Capsicum; species Capsicum annuum. The sequence continues at coordinate 99,110,279 of NC_061121.1, read as the reverse complement.
GTCTCCATAGACTATTGGACATGTCAAGCATCAAGTCCCTATAGATAATCGAAGATGTCATTCATCCTCATGTCCCCATAGAAAATCGGAGACATCATCCATTTTTCAATCAAAAATACAATCCATAACAATAAGACATTCTTAAAATTTCTTTCAAATAGTCTAGTGTTAGACATAAATCATACACTGGGGCAAATTTTGAAAGTCAACTCAAAGTTTTCCCTATTTTCTCATTTCAAACTACATTGACCTGATTTTCGTGACACTCGAGATATGTAGGATGCTCTATGCAGTGTTTGGTCATCACAACACTATAATTATTCTTTCTCCCTATGAAGTATACAATCTTGCATCCCTAAGATCTCACAGCTCGATACTGGAAAAATTTTAAAAGGAGCATCAAGAATATATGACCACTTGCATTCCCAAATTGTTCTTTTCTCAATAATCATCTCACATAGTTGTCCACCTTTAATCGCGAGCTAAGAGATAATTTTTCTATTCTATTGAACTATATCTGACCTGATCCTCATGCAATTCGAGGTATATAGGGAACTCTAAATTAGAGTTTAGTCAAAAATTTTACCAAAAATAATTTTTTGTTGAGTAAAATGGTTACACGTCAACATTTTCGTCTGAAAACTTTTACACCACCTTCAAATAAAAAAGGAAAACTGTTGACACCCAATGTTGGCTCTCCATGCTTAAAATTAATGCATTCAGGCTTCCTGATCATTAAAGGGCACGAAATATAATTTCAAACATTTTTTGCAATTATTAAAAAAGAATTGTAAGCATTCTTAATTTAGGATTTTATAAATTCACTGTCGTATTTTTTACTATTCATAATTAATTGATAATTCTCCTTAGATTAGGATTTTTATCAATTCATTATCATTTTTAACATTTTCACAATCATCTGCACACTTACACAACATGACATCATATTTTCTTAGAATTTACAATGCATCATATTTTCAAGTTAATTACATTTGAAATTTTCTTTATATTTTGTGTAATTACATATCGATACCTATATTTTGTACATTATTTAATATAGTCAAATGCAAAGTCAAATCAATTATTTTAATACATATCACATCTGACAAAACTACACAATAATGTCTTGTCACATCTGACAAGAACTATACAGTGACACTACCATTTGAATAAAAACTTTGTCTATTAGTTCAAAGGATGAAAAATCCTTCGGTCAATAACCTAAGGACTAAAAGATGTTCTAGAAGGAAAATCAAGGGACATCCTTTTATTTTTTTTACTAATAGGAGGTGTCATTTTCTATTATAAATAGAGAAGGGGGTTAATTATTTTTTTGATACAAATAAAATACACACAAAATACACAAAAACACACACAAAAATTTAGATCCCTATCTTCCACTCCCCTCATGCATCTCTCTCTCCTTCATCACACTGTCGTTGCTTAGTTTGAACACTGAATGGTGGATGACCTCCATAGAACACCATCACTGCCACCCTTCTCTATCCCTTTTTAACTTTTTTCCCTTCTTCGCTACTTTTTTTATCTCTGCCTCGCCAGAAGTAGAGGTTGGCGAGCTTCGACCAAACTCTACCAACTGCTATAACTAAACCCGGCCTCGGGCATCCCAAGTCTAACCAATAATAGGGATCACCTTGTATTGCCCAGCCCAACCACCTATATCTATTCTTAGATGAGCTAAATTTTGAACATATAACAAGATAACATTATTGTTCTCATTAAGACTCTAGGATTGGGTCACAACTGTGATCGGCCCAACCATACCGCATCAACCGTCCTACCATACCAAACCAAACCATAGACCATAAACTAAAAGTGAATACGAAAACATAATATGAAAATCAATCCCAAAATATAGTATGACGGAACAACAAACAATATCATCTGATGATGTCACCCCATCGAATTATTCCAATTCCATAGCAGACACCAATACAGATCCCACCTATACCAATCCCCAGAAGCACCATAAATCCTCTATCCAAAAGAATAAACAAATCAAATTGGGACATGGCCCCAACCATGGCCAAAACCAATAGCCAAAGAAGTGTCTAAATAAATCCATAACATAAAATAATGTCTTCCAAAAGGATGGAAGTTTACCACTTCAGTCCAAATACTGATACTAAATCTAGATGTTAAACAAGAGGAGTAAAATAGCCTGTTCCTAAATAGCGTGGGTATATATCCACCAATAGATGAGGTTAGCGAATGATTTGCTAGCATGAATCTCATGATAAAAATAAAATAATGACAGTTAGCAAACCAAGTAAAACCATTCATAATGCATACAACCATACATATATAAGTGTTGAGAAAGAGAACCAAGTTTAGCATGCATATAAAGCCTTTACCTGAGTTGTGTAACTTTCCCATCTTATCCACTCATGGGCCATATGGGTTCAGCTCTCCCTGCTGAAAGGGCCCTAGTACACTTAGCCACACGACCAGGGAATATCCCATGGGATCACTAGTACATCCCCCAATATAAATATGATACATGCATCATCAAGACCCCTCATATCAACAACTATGAGTTTTTAATTTTGGTTCCCCCCCATCCCGAACCGCCACCTTCCACGACTTAGCTACATACCCTATCATTAATTCTTAATTAAAACCATATCCAAACAATCCATTTACTATTTATTAACCAAGGCTAATATTAGTGGTATCATCATACCACCCTATTACTTGTAAGTAATATCCAAATCCAAATAATTTAGGTTACTTGGACCTTAGGTGCTCTTCCAATTTCCATATTAAATCCACTTAGGAGACTTTCATGTTCTATAAAAGCTTACCAATTTATCCTTTAGCCTTTTCAAACCATTTAACCATGAAATAAATCCTTTGTCTAGTTTAAAACATGCAAGAGTTTCGTTAAAATAAGTCAATGCAATAACATATCCTTATAAGTATTCTATTAAACACCTTGGGGGCATAATATAACCAAACCAATTCCAAAGACCATTAAACCATTACCGTGCAATCCAATTGTCCAAAACCATCATTAATGCATATAAAAAGCATAATTAAAACCATAGGAAACCACAACCAAGCATTTAATATCAAAACCCCTAAATAATAGTTGAAAAACAATGCCATGAAATAGTAAAACCATGAAATCAATCATATAAACCATGTCTTTATTTGAAATTACAATGAGGGAAGAGAATCATGCCTTATACCAAAGAATTGTTGGAAAGAAATCACCAAAGCAAGCCCCAAAGTAATTCGTAAGATGAAACCCTAGCCTTCTTGCCCTAAAAGCTCTTGAGAGAATTATGAAATATTTTGGAATAGTTTGTAAGTGTTAATGAATAGAATAATAGGGTAAATAACCTCCTAAGTATACTATAAGTAGTGGGTCCTAGTTAGGGTTAGTAGGGAAATCTGTAGAATACCCCACCTTAAATTCCTTAAAAACCTATCACAGGGGTATGACTTACCCATACGAATCGTACCCTCCTATACGATCGGTATCCACCACTCGTATCCAAGCGTCAACCCTTAGATCAAAAAATGCCCAGTATACGACTCATCCAACTAAGTCGTAACTATAGCATACAATACGTACCCATGACCCGCATCCTGGGTAGAATGAAATACTAGGAGGATCAAACACTACCCACTATATGAGTCCTTGATACAACTCGTACCAAGCCTTATGACTCATACACTTAAGTTATACCCATTCCAATGACCAAAACCATCTTACCAACTAACACTAGTTAGCATACGACAATACCATACCACTCATACCCCATCATATGGCTCGTACCCATGAGTCGTATTGGGCTCAAAGAACGGATTTCTAGGAAATTTTCTAAGGGTCAAAACCCAGGATATTTCATGCTATGCGACCCTCTCCCTTCACATTGCTCTTCTCCCCTTATCTCATTATTGTCACACAAAAAATGGTCAGATCTGAATAGATTCTCAACGTCTAAGGAATTACTATAGCGAACGTCATTGAGGCAATGCCGCTACTGTTTCTCCTTCAATAGAGATTCTAAATTTGGCCAAAAATATTCCATATCTGATATTGTGCTATTTTTTACATTGTTAGGTTCTTTTGAATTTCCTTAGAACCCAGATAAAGTTTGCTCACAAATTATTGGTTTATTATTATGTTAAGCTCTTAGTTGATTTTCAAGACATTATATTTTTCCATTGACCTTTAGTCTTTATTAATCTGCTTCATTTTTATTTTATTTAGTGATTTTGTCTTTTTATAATGACTACTGCTAATGACACTATTAGTTTAAGCATGTCCTCATCAATATAGTTCGAGCATCACTGTCTTTGACATTATTTTCTCTTTTGTTAGTTTCATTTTAACTAATAATTAAAATAAATAAATATGGTCAGTGATAATATCTCTCCATCAAATTTTTTAGGCTACCCTAAAACAAAATAAGGATTTTATTTTCTCAAGTTTACTTATTTTATATCAAGTATCAATTTATGGCCAATGAAGGAACTCCCATTGATTTTTGAGACCTTCCCAAATAAAAGACGGATATATGTTTACAAATATGTAACAATAAATAATTACTTGGGTAATGAAAAAAATTTTATAATATCATGATAACACAAATGGTGTTACAATGCGTATCTTGGCAAGGCACTTTAGGACGGCCGATAAATCGAGCAATCACTTTGTATCCATAACATATTAAAAATTGGGTAACTTACGTAAATCTCTGAATCTTTAAGTGATATTACATTTTATCCAAACTATTTGGTTAATTACATCTTATCCCATTTTTTTAAAATTGTGATACATATGTTATAAGGTGAAACATATAAAAAGTAATACATTTAAAACTGACTAGATATTTATTTATGGAAGTAATAGATTTCTTTTATTCTTTGGAGCAAATCACGCACAATCAGTTACACAATGAATTAAAGAGATTCACAAAATCTGCAATACCCCAAATCAACTTTCAAATTTCAAGTGAACAAATCGAGTCAAATTGAGTTTCTTCTTCCTTCTATGTGATACATTTAGTAAAAATTTTCTGCTGAACTCACCAGTATTAGGTAATTCATTGGCTGCAAAGACATTATTTTTTTCCAGATAAATGGAATGCAACCATTGAAACACTCACATGAACGTGCATTTCATGAATGTGTCACATAGTTCATTGTATACACTACTCTATAACCAAATCACCTCCATACCGAAATCAATAATTATCCCCCCATTACCACTTCCATCCACCTGAAACACCGAAGTCGTAATTGATAACCATACCCTTAACATGATTTTATACCAATAAAAACTTACCAGCGCAGTCTGATGAAAGCTAAACCATAATCTTGAATGCTGAAAACTGGTTCTAAAAGCCTTTAACCCAAAGTTTTTCCATCATGAACGGGCACAGAATTAACTAAAATATTAAAATATAAAATCTACGTGTCAAAAAAAAAGCCAACAATACCCATATTGCTCATTTTTGCTCGAGGTCAAAATGGACCCCTAAAATGGGTTTTCAAAAACAGAAGGGTAAAATTAGATTTTTTGTCTGGAAAGATATTACCCATGATTAAAGAAACTCATAGAAGAAAACCCAAGTGAAAAGAGGTTGAAATTGGGGTTTAGATTGAAGAATTTCTAATTTAGGCCTTTCGATCCAAAATCCCTAAATTTCACATTTAAATTCATGTTTAACAACATATAAATGACAAGAATCGAGGAAAAATAATTAAAATAGGGATTTGGAGCTTTCCTAAGCTTTAAAATGGAAGAAACTGTCCAAAAATGGAAAACCCCTAGCTCAAAGTCCCAAAAATGGTAAGAATCCAGAAAAGGGTATTTATATATAGCGTAGACAATACTTAAGTAATCACCTGGTCGCTTAAGCGACACCCGATGTCATCCCAAATGTCCATAATCGACCTCACTATCACTTAAATTACACCCTTGGCTAACTGCCAAGTCACTTAAGAAGCCAAATTGTCACTTAAGCGGTGCACCAACTGAAGACTTGGAGAATTACAAGTCTTCATGGACCCCTTAGGATTCATCTTGAATTCCATGAATACAAATAAACTATGTTACCTAATCAAATTCGATGCTTCGAGCTTAATGGTGACATCAGATTTTTGAAAAAAATGTCATTTCCACAAAGTTGACCCCCGAAACCCAAATTCATAACTTTTTGAAATGAGGATCAAAATGAAATATAAAAGACATAAAACTACGTCAACCATGTTATCAACCTAAAATCGACATTCCAAATCTAGTTGCATCGTCTAATTTGTCATCTTGTGCACAAATCAGTAAATGTTAATTGAAGTCAACTATAAGGCTTTTTAAGCCTCTAAAACCACAAACTCGCACAAATTATACCAAAAAATATTGGGAACTATGCCAATCATCCCCACACCCTAGAAATACACCACAAATCAACCATAGGTTAGATAGGGGGTAAAATGGTCAAATCACTTAAAAATGAATAATTCACAAAAATTACCAAAAATCTAGTTGTTAAACGTACGACCACATAAGTACTACCTCCAACCCGTAGGGGGTCGTAGGTAGCCTCTAGTTTGGAATGACAAATTTTATTTTCTTTCCTATTTAATTCTTATGTTTCAATCTCTGATAACCTTTTCACAGGTACGGTGACACCAAAGGCTACTCAGAAGAAGGAAGTGTAGTCCAGGTTTAGAGATGAGACTCCAAAGTGGAGTGAATCCATTGAGAAGTATCCTATAAGTAGGAATAACGTACCCTTGTTCCCACACAATACTCGAGGACAGACGCTGAGGTAGGTTACAGCCAAGACAGCTATTAAGCTAGTCTCATCAGTCGGCACCAACTACTATTTAATCAGGATCTTAGCACATACCACCACAAGAACCAGAGTTAGGGCCCCATACTTCACCAACTTGTTTATCTGGACTACGATTTGGATAAAGTCATCCATGACTTTACCACCACACTCTCCCTAGTTTGATAAGAGAGAGAATGAGTCATATTTTAGTTCAGGTGAAGAAAAGGATGCAATCGACTCCTAGT